>NC_072471.1:9773093-9943093 GCF_027596085.1 Anoplopoma fimbria | reverse complement strand
ATATCAGAGTCTATAAATAGGCTTTTATAGACTTATAAGAACTCCAATTAATGACTTCAATAAAAAAGTACATAATCACAGATGCTAAATAAGTTGTGATATATTTTTGTCCTTAATCTAAAATAAGCATTTTTCATGACGCATTCTCCTCCACTTCTACATGTTACTGTTTTGCACTGCCGCTGTATCCTGTGCTTAGAGCCGCAAAATACGATTGTGATTGTTATGTTTTAACAAAATACAAACAATGCAGATCGTTTTTTCTCCTGTAGCACAATGAAAATGTTTGTGGCCAGAACTTTTTCCAGCGTTGATACAGCGCCTTGCTGATAGGTCTGGCTATGATAGACCATGGCAGAGATAAAGACCCAAACAATGATAACAACATGAATTGTTCTATAACACACATTTTTCCATAAAGCATGTAAGTTTAAATGACTCACATGCTTATTACATAAGAGTATTTAGTTGTGTTCTGCATGTATAAATATATGTATGGGATTACAAATCTGAAATATATGTTTTCTTCTGATTATTGCTATTAATACATTTTGCTATGACATTTATTGCAACCTCATTGTGACTCATTCTGGCCACTATTCATGTCAATAATGTGAATTTAAGAGGACCAATCAATCAGTTTGAGTTGAGAAAAAAGGAGACATGCAGGGAGAAAAAAGCAAAAGCAAGTTGATATATAGGAGAGGATCAAAAGACAGAAGCAGAAATTCAGATGAGGAAGATGGTGATAGGAAAATAGTCTTCCCAGTCTTTTAAGAGATACAAAAATAGGGTTTATTTTACTAAAAAGACTGTACCTTTGAAAAATATGATTTGTTTTACTCACACTCACAACCCAGTATGCACAGGAGGGAAGATTTACAGCAAGCAAAAACATTTACATATACATATCTGACTGTTGCTATCAGAGACTTGAAAAAAATATATTCGTAAGTAGAAGAACCGAGAGGATGAGAGGAGAGTTGCTGTCAGTTGTGCTCGGCTGCTTCTTTCCATGTAAAAAGGCCCGTTTCTGCAGCTCCTCTCCATCTATGTTATCCTCACCTGATCACTATTGCCGCTTTCCTCCTATCTCTCTACCTCTGCCTCTATGTTTCTCATCAGGTCTCTCTCTCTCTCTTTCTCTCTCTCTCTTTCTCTCCTCCTCCTTTACTCTTTCTCAACCTCTCTGCCACACTTCACTGGCTTCAGCAAACGGCTCCCCTGTCATATTATGTCTCTCACACACACACACACACACACACACACACACACACACGCACACACACACACACATACACAGAGAGAAGCCTCTACAAAAAGTGAGAGGGAGCACTGCAAACATAAAAAATATACTGTTTACACCCAAAAAAAACATGCACAGACATATGTTCTCTTTGCACACACACACACACACACACACACACACACACACACACACACACACACACACACACACACACACACACACACACACACACACACACACACACACACACACACACACCCTATATAGATAAACATTGAGACACACATGCACACACACACCAAGAAGGCTATACTCTGGGGGTGAGAGAGGCCCACTGCAGGGGATGAAATGTAAAACTTGTAAGAGAGTAAAAAATGTTCTCACTACCTTTTCTGTTGCATTTGATCATTTCCATGCTTTGACAAGTAATTTTGAAAATATATCTGCCATAAATAGCTATTATTGATATACACATATACACACTCTCTGTACCGTCAGCTGAAAGTAAAATGAGTTTTGCCAGATGTGAGACAACTGCTTCAAAGTGATTATTTTGGTGCTTTATGAGACACTTAACAGAAGCAACAGAAGTATTTTACAGACTAATTCTAACACCAACGTCATTTAAGGACCCCCCATGCTATATACATATCCTATATATATTTATATATATATATTATATATATAAATAATCACCACTCACATTTGTTCACACTCCCAGTCAGTCGCCTAACAAGCTATAAAGTGTGTTGAAGTGTGTGTAGAGATATTTTTTATTTATTGTATATACATAATAACATATCAATACATTAAGCCAATGTGCTGTGTTTTGTTTTATTGCATGTTTTCAGCCAGATAGTTAATATTTTACATTTCTTATGAATGAAATGTAAATCTATTTTTTTTTGGGGGGGGAGTTTTTTTAATTTTTTTTTGCAAGTGTAAAAGAGTAGAGTGGATAAAGACATTCTGATAATAATACAACATATGTGTGCCAGGTAAGCAGTGGACAGGGGCTCCTCCAGCTGGCTTCCCTGTGTTTCCTGTGTGGTCCGCTCAAAGGGTTAAAGCCCAAAGTGAACTGAATTGTAAGAAGTTGGTTTCCAAGGGAAACTGTTCGCACCGTTCCAGCTGAGGCGGGACAAACCAACTGCCTGACACGTAGGGGAGAGGGGTGGCTCGATACAAGCGCGAATTAATATCGCGCCGCATTAATTATTAAATACCAACACACATCATGCCGTGAATAAGCCTTCTCTTACAACTCTTACAGCAACGCTTTTTTATTGTTGAGTATGTTTTAACACATATTAATAACACTATTTCACGCCGTGCACCCCTCCCGTTCAGCTAGAGTGCCGGGGTCCCTGCCAAGTCGGTTTGAAAAGAGCAGACAAAGGCTTTGAGCCCAGGACGCCCCTCTCTCTCTCTCTCACTCTGCCTACAAAGCCAACCCGGCTCTACCTTTTTCTGCTTTTTCTATCATGGAAATGTTTTCTAATAGGCGGCGTTAAGAGTGTTGGTTTTATTTTTTTTTGCACTTTCTCATTCTGCAATGTACGACCGTCTGGATCCCCGCTCGGCCGAGAGAGGACGGCTTTTTGTAGGTATAATACAAGGAAGCGTCGTCTGAGAGAGAGGGAGAGAGAGGGGGAAGGATTGACGCTTTTTCCTCCTCTCCTCCTCCTCCTCCTCCTCCTCCTTCCTTTCGCCCCCCCCTCGCCTCCTCTTTTTGGCGGAGAGGAGAAGTTGAGGCAGGAATAAACGCTTCTTTTTTTGTTGTTGTGTTTGTTTTAACCCCTTTTTTTGTTATTTTTAATGCATTTGAATTCTACTGCGCAACGAGCTCAGGGTCACGTGGGCTTGGAGAGAGTTGGGTCGATTTTTTGCACAGTTCAATGTGAGAAACTGAGAGAAACAAACAACTCCTGTGTCTTTTTTCCTCTACTTCTGTGGATAACTGGTACTGTTGATACTTTTGCATTATTGCAAGAGGAGGCTGAGAGGGTTTTTGTTTGTTTTTCAGCCTTGGAGGTGTGGAGTATTAATTCTTATATGCCTGGGGTTTGAAAAACAATGGAGACGCACATTTCGTGCCTCTTCCCGGAAATTTTGGCCATGATTTTCAGCTATCTGGATGTGAGGGACAAAGGCAGGGTAGCCCAAGTGTGTATCGCTTGGAGGGACGCATCCTACCACAAGTCAGTGTGGAGGGGGGTGGAGGCCAAGCTGCACCTCCGCCGGGCCAATCCCTCCCTGTTCCCCAGCCTCCAGGCTCGGGGCATCCGGAGGGTCCAGATCCTGTCCTTGCGTCGCAGCCTGAGCTATGTGATCCAGGGAATGCCAAACATCGAGTCCCTCAATCTGTCCGGCTGCTACAACCTCACAGATAACGGGCTGGGTCATGCATTTGTTCAGGAGATCCCGTCGCTGAGGGTGCTGAACCTGAGTCTGTGCAAGCAGATCACGGACTCCAGTCTGGGCAGGATAGCTCAGTATCTGAAGAACCTGGAGGTGCTGGAGCTCGGTGGTTGCAGCAACATCACCAACACTGGGCTTCTGTTGATCGCCTGGGGCCTCCACAGGCTCAAGAGCCTCAATCTGAGGTCCTGCAGGCATGTCTCGGACGTGGGGATCGGACACTTGGCGGGGATGACCCGCAGCGCGGCGGAGGGCTGTTTGAACCTGGAGTACCTGACTCTCCAGGACTGTCAGAAACTGACGGACCTGTCACTCAAACACATTTCCAAGGGGCTGACCAAGCTCCGGGTACTGAACCTGAGCTTCTGCGGGGGTATCTCGGATGCAGGGATGATCCACCTCTCCCACATGGCCTCCCTGTGGAGTCTTAACCTCCGCTCCTGCGACAACATCAGCGACACGGGGACCATGCACCTCGCCATGGGCACCCTGAGGCTCTCCGGGCTCGACGTTTCCTTCTGCGATAAGATAGGGGACCAGACCCTGGCTTACATTGCCCAGGGGCTGTACCAGCTCAAGTCCCTGTCCCTGTGCTCGTGTCACATCTCCGACGACGGGATAAACCGGATGGTGAGGCAGATGCACGAGCTGAGGACCCTGAACATTGGACAGTGTGTGCGCATCACGGACAAAGGGCTGGAGCTCATAGCCGACCACCTGACCCAGCTGGCGGGCATCGACCTGTATGGATGTACCAAAATCACAAAGAGGGGACTGGAGAGGATCACACAGCTCCCCTGCCTTAAAGTGTTGAACCTGGGACTCTGGCAGATGACAGAGAGTGAGAAAGTGAGGTGATTGGAAGTGTTTTTTTGTGTTTTCGTTCTTTCTGTTTTTGGACGGGGACCGAGGGGGACACGAGGAGCAGAAGGAGGGGTATTAGATGGGCGGGTAAACTTCTTTTCTTATTTAAAAAAAAAAAAAAAAGAGAGAAAACCTCCCTTTTCCCCTCTGTGTGTGGTTGTCTAAGGTGTGCTTCTCCCATGTGACCAATATTTTGTGTTCAAATGTTTTATTTTTCTCTCTGTTGGCCTTGCAGGATTCCAATTAGTGTTTTATATGACTTAATATTCTGCCTGGTAGGAAGCAATTAAAACGTACTTTTGCTACGAGCTCATGAAAATCCCCGTTAACAATTGCTTTGATCTCGTATTGGGATTTAATATCTCAGAAATTCTGACATCAAACTGGAACAACATGCAATGCAAATGAGCTTGTTTTCACATATTTAAAAAGGGGTTATTTGAATAATCTGCTTACTGGCACTTGCTTCCAGAAAATTGTTAAAGTGAAACTTGCATCCATCCAAAGTTGCATTCATCTTTTGGTTTTAAAGCAAAGTGAGGTTTGAAAACTTTTTTTTAAATTTTTATTTTTAACAGTGAGTCAGGATTTGAGACATTTACGACTAATCTCCGCTACAGCCATCACGCCTAAAACATTTGGCTACCTCGTATGTGGTTGTTTTCAAAGGGTGTATACTGTTAAGAGAAAAACAGAAGGAAAGCAAGAATGAGAGACTGGGAGAAAATGTGCCTAAAGGGACTGTGTCTGCCCCCTCCCCCCATCCCTCCCTCCCTCCCTCCCTCCATGAGCAGAGCTGGAGAAAGGAGACCAGGACACAATCTAACTACCTTTGTTAATTTACCCCCATAAACAGCAACAATTTCCCAGAGAGAGAGAGAGAAGGGACAGCAAGCTGTAAAATCTTTTCAGATTTTAATGATGACGCTTTATGCAAAAAAAAAAAGCAACAAAAACATGAATCCGCTAGTGTGCAAGAGCTTTTTTTATTGTTTCTTTTCCTTATTTTTTAGGGATAAAGTCCAACTTTCATGCCCTTTAGAGACGTGTTGTGTTCAAGCTTTGGCCAATAAAAAGGAGACAAGATTGTCAGCTTATCCTTAGAATAAATACCTACAGTCATTCTATAATAATACAATAGATATAGGAATATTATAGTGCTACAATGCTAAATAAACAGTACGACCAGGCTGTCATTAAACATACTATACATCCATGTAAGTTTTTTTTATAGGAATAGTATAGTGCTACAATGCTAGATAAATAAGAAAAATATGATCAGGCCGTTGTTAAACATAATATACATCCATGTAAGTTTGTTATAGGAATATTTGGTATTTTTTCTGAGGGATGCTGGTGGAAATAAATGTCATTGGATGTTTTTCAGAGCGCCGTACTTCAAATTGAAGTGATTTCTATATCTTATACCCTTTATTGATCGAAACAAATCAGGGTTTGTCTCATGGCTTTATTTTCCCACGTTAACGGCAACACAGGTCGCATTCATATTCATGTTGCTCTCCGAGAGAGGAGAGTAGGAATATCTTTTTTCCCCTCCTCTTTTTCTCCATCTCTCCCTGAATAAAAATACCCCCAATCCATTTTGAGACATGCCTAGAATAAGGAGCAATCGATTATTTTTCTTTCTCTCTCTATCCGTGTCGGGTTACAAGCGGACTGCGTCTCTTTCCCTCCCCATCTCTCTCTCTCTCTTTCACACACACACATTAACACACACATGCACACATGGAGGCCTGTGTGTGCGCGTTTTAATGTAATGCAATGACCTGCTAGAAAAATTAATATACGGATGTGCGTCCTGCTGAAAAAGCTGTGTGTGTTTGAAAAATTAAAAAAGATGTACTGTATATTATGTGTTTGTAAAGAAGAAAAAAATGCAGAATCCCAAAATTAAATTGTTTTATATTCTTACGGTTAAAACAATTAAAGATATTTATATAATGAACGAAAAGAGCGGTGTGGACTACTTTTGTGTAGCTGCAGCACTCCAATGTTGTCATGCTGTGTTTTTTTCATTAACAATCTAATTTCCACATGGTTATTAGACATTGTTCATTCCCACAAGACACTCAGTGCTGCCATGGTCTTGTTCTACAATCATGTTGTCCATAATCAGGCGCATTTAATACAATAAGGGCTTTTACTTTAATGTATTGTTCCTAATAGCTACCCACACATTTCTGAGTATTGTCCCTGAACAGTGCAGCCTTTCCTCTAAAAAAAAGGGCTGAAAAAAATGGAAAAATATGTTGTGTCGTTTTATTATTTACGAGGAGATTCAAAATGGATGCTTGCCGTCTTGATTTGGCTGCAGTGCCTGTGTAATTAATTATCACCAGGGCGTTTATTATAGGAAGCTGTTCTACCCTGCTGACTTTTTTAATCATCAACGTCTGTTTGTTTGTTTTTTTACCCTTAAATGCAGCAGAAAAAAAAGGAGTCTCAGCTCAACTGGTTGTAGTTGAGTTTTACATTTAAAGTCTCAAAAGTGTCAAAGCCGAAAAGAAGGTTAAGGTTGTATTTTGTGGATTTCATGGTTTGAATGGAAGGTTTCGGGTATTAGTTTTGGTTATTTTTGCAGTGTTTTATTTCACATGTGGCAGAGCTGCATCTGAGCGGCTGCATGTGTGGAGTAATGAGATCTAAAGTTGGTTAGAGCAGATTTCCCCCAACTCTGCTTTCTATCAGGACGTGTCCTGTGTGTGAAGTGACACACACACACACACACACACACACACACACACACACACACACACACACACACACACACACACACACACACACACACACACACACACACACACACACACACACACACACACACACACACACACACACACACACACACACACACACAGAGGGTTGCCAGACCAGTCAGTAGCCATTGTCTGTCTTTAGAAGTTAGGAAGGCAGGTTCTGGTGGGGGGATTTTTTTTTTCCTTTTCCTCTCTTTCTCCTCCTCTTGTTCAGTCACGCATACCAGATCCTAGACCAGGCAGGAGACCCCCGACCCCCCTTACAACCACACACACACACACACACACACACACACACACACACACACACACACACACACACACACACACACACACACACACACACACACACACACACACACACACTTTTTAGCATTCCACACCATCATTCAAAGCATTTAAGCATTCTCCCTCCCCTGACTCTGTCCATGGGGTTTGGGGATAAAGGCCAACAGAGGGATTGTTGACCACAGGGACAGAGAGAGACAGAAAGAAAGAGGACACACAGAGAGATAGAGAGATAGAGATAGAGGGAGAATGCCAGTGTTTGCTGTTTCTTAACTTTGCTTTAGCTGGCCTTTGGTCTTGTGCAATATCACTGCAATAAGTGCACACTGAGATGTGAAAGATTTGTCTGTGGCATTTTGTGCTGCTTTATCCCAGAAACATCTGAAAATCAGTATGAAACAATAGAAATAATAACTTAGGTTGAGCTATGAATGCTTACAGTGCTATTGTTATACTCTGTGTGCCTTATAATGAGCACCAACAAACATTGTACATCTGTATGCCAG
Organism: Anoplopoma fimbria; assembly: GCF_027596085.1. Taxonomy (NCBI): domain Eukaryota; kingdom Metazoa; phylum Chordata; class Actinopteri; order Perciformes; family Anoplopomatidae; genus Anoplopoma; species Anoplopoma fimbria. Next base: position 9,934,988 of record NC_072471.1, on the reverse strand, counting down.
TTGGTTTGGTTGAATCCTAAATGTTGCATCAAGGCAACAAAGAGAAATAGAATTGAACTCAAAAGGCAAGTCGTGTGCCGCAAAAAAAATAAATTGGAGCTTAAATACTGATAAATGAATAGAGCGGTGGGAGGGGAACAAAGTAGCCGGTTGTTTCTTTATCTTTTGACATTTGGGTCTGCAGACCTTCCCCAACAGATACAGGAGACTTACCGCGACAAGGTCACATCACGCGCTTCTGCAGAAAGGTCTGCAGGCTGAAATGTAGACTGACAAACGATACAATCAGCTGCATTCAAATGATAATGTGATACTTTATTAATCCCCATAGGGAAAATCTCTTTTTGTCTGCCACCCTCCACAGGGAGGTCAGAGGTCAGGCTCGGCTCCAGAACCCCACAGTTGGAGCTATACTGGGGATGCGGTGTCTTACCCAAGGACACATCAGGAAGGTGGAGGCTTGTCGTGTTTTTACGTTAGGTCACCTTGCCTCAATGTCCTCCCTCGCTGTTCGTTTGGGAGTCCTTGGAGGTGGTGCGGGCGTCCTGTGAAGCAGCAATTCTAAAATACTGAATCTCTCTTTTTGATGAAACAATTCTCCCTTATTGTATAGGTTGCAGTATCAATTTGCATTTTGATTACAGAGACCTGATGGTGAATTAAGAATTAATTTACACTTCCATACTTCCTCCTCTTAAGCACAGTTCTGCTTTCCTTTTGTAACAGTTGTACAAATTTACACCCAGTAAATCCACTTTCCTGCAGATGAAATTCACTTTTTGATTATTCCATCTGAATGTAGTTTTGTAGTTTTCAGAATCAAGCATAACATTTCAATAGATTGGAATCCAACAATTTGGGAAAATGGGCTTGTTGACTTTCTTGATGAGAAGATTGCTACCACTCTCACATATCTGTCCATTGACTGTGAAGTTGGAGCCACGATCAGATAAGCTTAGCATAAAGACTAAAAGCAGTCCAAAGGTAAAACAATAAATAAAAATAGACTGAGCAAGGCAAGTTGTTTTTTATGCTAAGCTAAGCCAACCAGCTGCTGGCTTTATATTCATATTAACCCTACAGACATCAGGTCGGTATCGATTTTCTTGTATGACTCAACAAGACAGTGAAAGAGCATGTTTCCCAAAATGTCAAACTATTCCTTTAAGACATGCTTGGCCTGTCCAGGTGCTTTGGGGATTGAGTCTTACAGCTGTAGAGTGTTTACAGTTTGTTGTGGAGATGATCAAAGGTGTTAAATACCACATACTGACCAACACATTTAACGAAACGCTCTGGAATGACTCGTCCACATGTCTCACAAAGTGAAATCAACAACTTGAGGATGAGACGGAAAGCTGTGTGGATGAATATTCCAACAGATTGAGCAAGGCACCAACACCGCCAGGGTCGGGGTTTCGTTTTTTCCCCCTGTGTTACTGAAAAGGTTTCAATGCGGCAGCCATGCAAGACTCTGCGCACTGTTAGGCAGCTGCATGGGATCAAAGTGCTCACCAAATGGTTTCATGTTTAGAATATAACCCGCGATTTCCTCTTCAAACTCACATATCCTGCCAGTCTGCATGATTGACAGCTCACAAACAAGTTAATTCAAAAGCTTACAGGCACCCAAATTAGACAAAGGCCCACATTTCTGCCCCATATAAGTCGCTAACACGTGTAACAAAACCATTTCATGCTATAAATGCTGCTTTTGCATTTGAACTTTGGTGTGTGAGTGAGAGCGCATTGGTCCCGTAAGTCGTAAAAGTTGAACTGTGACTTGTCACGTTGTGCTCTGAACCACATTTTCTGTTAGGCTGGGAGGAACAGCAGTATGTGTGTGTGTGTGTGTGTGAGAGAGAGAGAGAGAGAGAGAGAGAGAGTGTATGTTTTACTGCTATCATTAAAGGAATTGTTCACCATTAAAAGGGGAACTGGGGTTCTTCACAACAAAGCAGTAGAGGTATTAGCAGCAGAGTGTTACTGCCCTCCACCCCCATTATCTCTCTGTCTCTGGCTGCAACTCCATGTCTGCTGGGCTGTCTGTCTGTCTAGCCTGTTTGAGGCCTCTGCCTGTCTGTCTGTTGGCTTTCATCCCTTTTTCTTTTTCTTCTGAACTTATCTGTTCCTAATTTTGAATCTCTTCATCTCCACCTTCCTACTTCCCCTTCGTTTTCTCTTTTACTCTGATTCAGCACTCATCTCCTCACCCCTTCCTTCCTCCTCTGACGTTATTTCTTTCACCCTCCTCTAATACCTGTGGTCTCCCTCCTGCTCCCTTTCTCTCTCTTCTACCTCTTTCTCCCCCACTCACCATTTCCATTTCCACCCCCCCTCACTGCGGCACCTGGTGTTGAGGTGTCGCTGAGGTAGGCCTACAGTAGACGGCTCTTTGAAGTCCCTGGGGCCCCGGGGGCTGTGTCTGTGTGTGTCTCTCACTGTGTGTGTGTGTGTGTGTGTGTGTGTGTGTGTGTGTGTGTGTGTGTGTGTGTGTGTGTGTGTGTGTGTGTGTGTGTGTGTGTGTGTGTGTGTGTGTGAAGCTGTTTTAATATTTTAATAATCAGCAGCTTCAGTCAAGAGCATTTGCGATACTTTGGATTTGGGCGTCTCTAACGTTTAAACGACCTTCCCTTTGCTGCTGATTGTACATGTGTGGGGACACTGTTTCCTGATTATGTATAGCAGGGGGATTTAAATCCCTATTACCATTCCTTCTTTGCCCCTCAACCAATCAAATGAACAGAAGGGATAGTTCAAGTTATTTTTTTAAACTTAAGTAATGCAAAGGGTCACTATACTTTTTTGTCTTTTTAAAATGAGCTTGATTAGATTCTATGAGCCCATTAGGATATGAAACCATATTAAATCACATACGTTTTCTGTTCAAATCAGACTATAAAACACCATGGATGGTATGGTCATATTGTAACTTACTAGGTTTATGGCTGGAACAGTTGGAGTAGGGAGTGGGGGAGGAGCAGAGGAAAAATCACCTCTGTCCTGAAGTCTGCTATGGTCAGCACCCAACCTGGAGAGAGAGAAATAGAGGGGGTGGTGAGGCAGAGAAAGAAAGAGAGAAAACAAGGGAAAGTGGTAAAAAAAAAAAGAAGAGAAGAGAAAGGAAAAAGGATCAAGGGAGTAACAGATGAGGTTGGAGAGAAAGAGAGGGAGACAGAGACAGAGAGAGGAATCTGTGAGTCACTGTTTAACTGTGGGCTGCTAAAAGTCGGCTAGCCATGTTAAAATACCGTCTGGGCACACAACACACACAGACACACACACACACACACACACACACACACACACACACACACACACACACACACACAAACAAACTCTTCCAAAATACAGAAATCTGCCTTAAATTCAACAATGGCTGGCACAACACTAACCTACACGTACACACACACACACACACACACACACACACACACACACACACACACACACACACACACACACACACACACACACACACACACACACACACACACACACACATTAAAAGTTTTTGCAAAAGTCCTGCTTCTACCTCTCTCAGACGTCGCTGCCCAGCAGACCGGCTAATTATTTTCAGTTGGACACCAGGCACGCACACACCTCTGCTGCACATTCCTCAGAAAGTAATGAGCTGCTTTTCTACAAAGGTAAGAATTTAGGCGAAGGTCAGAAATAATTCTCACCATTTCAGAAAGTCGAGCTCTGCAGCAAAGGAGGAACAATTACATCATCCAACCCCTAAGTGATTAATTATTGATGAATTTTTTCTCTGAAGAAGAAGTAGGTGGATCACAATTAGTTCTTTCTCTTCATGAACAATCCTTGCCATAGTGTGGTTTTAACTGCAGTTTAGGCAACAGGAGTGTCCTTCTTCAGCTGACTGTGACTCACAACGATAATGCGAGCATGCAGATGTGTACCTGGTAATGTTTATGATTATCATCTGAGGTTAGCATCATAGCATGCGAACATCTGTTAATTACAACTAAATGCAAAGCACAACTGATGCTGTTGGAAAAATAGTTTTGCAGGTATGTCATAAACAAAAGCGTTGGATAAATTAAGATTTTTGACCTGATGATGAAGCTATGAAAAGTCATCATTATAACAGCCTGGCTAAAAACACCATCACAAGTTACATGAGCTCAAAATGACAGTCAAAACCCAAATATATAAATCTTTACAAAAATATACAACAGAAAAAATCTGCAAATTCTTACATTTGAGAGGCTGTAAACGGTGAATGATGATTAATAACTAATCAAAATAGAATTGTTTGAATACTACTTTGGTGTATTTTCCAGCCTCTAGACTGGAGAGCACTTCATTCATTAGCTCCTCTGGGTGTTCAACTGCTTATTATTCTATCAGGTCATTTACAGCTGTAGGCTTTTTTCTCATTAGGCATCAGACACAGATATTAATCCATCCTCTATGTCGCACGCCAGCATCACAGCTATATTATTCCCAGAGATTCTTTCTGCATTAGCGTGATAGCGATCCTTAGACTTTTTTTCTTCAATATTTAAGCCATTAGTATGAGCCATGTTGCTCAAATCATCATTGTTACATTTTATACACATAGCTGTTCTGTGCAGTTTTACTTGATCAATGTTGGATCCACCAGATTGGATGAGAATACAACAGACTAAATCTTTAATTTGAAACCATAAGACCCGGCTTCATTGACAATCAAACCATGGACGTTGTCTCTGAATCTTTTATAAAAGCATCAGCAATTACAATGGGGAAACTGAGAATTATGCAGCATGTGATGTTGACTTCTGCTCCGTATTCCTGCTTCATTCGACAGTACCCAGCGGAGAAAGACAGGAGAGGACGGACAGGGAGAGAGAAAGAGGAGGGGATGACATGTGGGGTTCTTTTTGGGTTTCTTTGTCTCGATATGAAACCACATGAAGCTCTGACAGGAATATGACAGATACCTGCAATGTCAAAAAAAAAAAACCCGACAGGCTCGCACCCATTCTAATTTGTCAGGTGAGACAGTGTTTTGGTAGCGTGGGAGGTGTGGTGCGTTTGTGTGTGCTTGTCTTCCTGTCTGTGCATAATGCATATACGTAGACACTCAGTGGTGTCTATGCATCTCTGCTGGCTCTCTGTGCCTTCCTGTCAGCTCAGCTTGTCATTCAAGCGTCAATAAAGAGAAACTTTTTCTTTCTCTTTTACTCTGTTTAAAAATTTGTCATGCAGGGGAAATGGGCAGAAAGGGAGACAGAAAACTGCAGCAACATGTTTGACAGGAAACGCTGTGTGTTGGAACAGATAGATGGTCTTTTTTGGGGGGTGGATGTTTGGAGTGTTTGGAGGGCAACAGTGTAGAGGGAAGAAAACAGCAGGTAGAAGGAACTTGAGATGGAGGCTGAAGCTGGATTCCTATCTAAACCCCCAGTGTTGGACTAGCTTCACCCGAAAACCAAACCCAAAATTGACAGGAATTAATCATTTGATGATGATACAGCATCATTCACTTGAGATAAGATGATGGCCACTGGCAAAACATAGCTATTAAAGGAATATCTTGAAACTTTGAGTTGATTTGTTTGTTTGTTTGATTTGTTCGCGACCAGAGCTACATGAGAAGACTGATACCTCTCTCATGGCTGTAGGCTACATTAAATTAGAAGTTCAAGCCATTAGACAGTTAGCTTAGCATAAAGCCTGGAGGCAGGGGCTAACTGCTAGCCTGGGCTAACTGCTAACCTGGCTCTGTCCAAGTTGGTCACTCTCTGTGAGTTTTAACAACCTCTTAATTTGCCTTCCCCATAAGCTGAACCACGTAGGAAAGACAGTTAATTAAATTTCAGTTTTTTAAAATTGAAAGGCCCCTTTAACAAAAACCTCCAATGTTATTTGTCAAAAAAAAGGTTGCATTGAATTTTAATAATCTTTGGAGCCCTTAAATAGAATATATATATTTTCTAACAGCCGTAACCACACTGAAATTGTAAAAATGCAGATGCACAAAACAGACACAAATTGTTGTAATATTACGCCACGGAAAATAAAACCCAGCATTTGCTGTGAAAACTGTATTGTTTCACATGCTATAAGTTAGACCAAATATATCCATAAAATGATAAACTGTATACTGATAAATAAAAGGAAGGTCTGAACTTGTCCGCACCCTAGTGAATATGATTGAGCCGAGAGCTGGGTCACTTTTCTTCAATCCAATTAACCCAGGAAGTGGACATTCAAACCATAAGAAAATCCCCATCAAAAGGTTATTTAATATTCAATCTATAAAGGCATTATTGAGACAGAGTAGCGCTCTTATCTGCCAGTAAATGAATTACAGTTTCAATTTGCATGTTGAGTGAACTGAACTGAAAGTGCCTCAGACCCAGAGCTTCCAACAGAGCTGTGGTGTGCCTGCTGATAACCAGGCTGCCATTTCAGGATTTGGCAAAAGCTTGATTTACACACAGTGTAAAAATAAAGTCCATTCTTTTAATTGGCCTTTAGGTGTGAAGATCTCTGAGAAGTCTATGGCCCAGGGTTGAGGACACAGATTCATATTGGAAAAGGTTTTCAAGTTTTGCAAAAGAGGGGAATGTATGGAAGCAAGCAAGGGCTGTTAGGTTTTAAATCTTATAAGAAAATGATTGTGAAATGGAATCAATACTCGATACCTTATGTTGTTCAAATAATTCAAAGCATTGAAATATTTTTCCTTGAATATCATCTGAAATCATTTAGTTTGAATAATTTCAGTAGGTATACCTTTGAATTTACAAAAAAATGATAAAGGTTCACAGCCAATTTAGGTTTTAAGTTCATCTTGAACTATCTTGCACAAATTCAACTTTCATTATTTATCTTTTTTTTAAAAGATTTTTCAGAAAAGATTTTTCTGAAATGTCATGTCACTTTCTGATCTAAAAAAAAATCAAGTCAAAAATCAAGTAACTTAAAAGTGATTGCCAACACAAAAATGAATCCCGCAAACTTAACCTCCCTGTCAAACTTATCCTGTCTGATTAGCTCTGTTTGTCACACGATCCAAGAAAGAGAGGATTTTGAGTTTTCTGAATCTGAATTATTTGTGTATCTAGGGGAAAAAAAGAAACCTTAAAAAGTCAGACATTTTCTTAACTTGTATGGACCTACTGGACATTTATTTCAAAAAGGACAATTCAAACCATGTAAATTAAAACGTATAAATACAATTATTATTAAAGCCTGACTTTGCTTCCCTACATGTGTTTTAATTTCTGTGAAACATTTTTTGAGCATGCAACATACAGTAAATGCAGCACATGTGCTAAGGACTGCACCCAGATGTGGGCCAGCAGCTGAACTTTCCTCACCGCGGAGCAGCACGGACCTCATCTTTCCACTGCTGCTTCAACAGATGTGACCGGACTTTTAAAAAAAAGAAAGGAAAAAAGAAAAACCCTGCAGTACAAGGTTTGTTTGCTACTTGAACAGCGTGTCTCTAATATTGAATCGTGGTTGTGAAGTCAGACCTGACCTGAGAAATGTGAACTCCGTCCCTCACGCAAACCAGCCTCCATAATTCAAACAAAACAAAAGAAACCTACAGAGATGAAAAGCAAAGGAAGGAAGGAGAAAGAGCAAGAAAATAAAGCAGCGACATTTCTGATTGCAGCCGTAAGAGAGTAAAAGAGAAAAGAGTGAGATAATTAAGTGTTTGTGTGAGGAAGAGACTTAAAAATGAATAGAGAAAAAGAGAGAGGCATGGTGAAAAGAGACATGGGAGGTGGAGTGAGAGAAGATAAAAAGAGAAAGTCAAGATGGAATACAAAGAGGGCCTGGGCCTGTGTGTGTGTGTGTGTGTGTGTGTGTGTGTGTGTGTGTGTGTGTGTGTGTGTTGGTGTGGGGCGTGTGTGTACACCAGGTGTGTATCTGCTGTCCCCAAGGTCCTTCTAGCTGTCTTCTCCTATTGATTAGTTCTTATTGATCTGGCCTAGCACACACACACACACACACACACACACACACACACACACACACACACACACACACACACACACACACACACACACACACACACACACACACACACACACACACACAGAAACACACACACTAATATATACACACGCAGCATGGTTGACTTGATTTAGCCGGGCTTTGACACAGGGGACACAAGGGTACATTGTTAACACACATGCAAGCATGAACATACACCCACACATGCGATCCTCCTATCATTGTGCCTCTTACAATGACAAGCATCTCTCTCTGACACACACGCTTGTCAACACTGTTTGCTCATATGCATTGGCTGTCTGGCACACAGACGGGAGATACAATGAGAATCTGTGAGACAGACTGTCAGTGGAAAACTCAGTGTACAAAGAGTAAATCTCGCCTTTTTCTCAGGAAATTGTTTGGTTTTCCACCAACGGCCATATGTAACAGTGTATGTTTGGGATGTTGCAGAGATCAGTTTAGCTTGAATGAAGCTAAACTTAAATTGAAAGCGGCTGTAATCAAAATCTTTATATGGATCACATGACTACTTGTATGTGAAAGGGTTTCTCTTGTGACAAACCTACAAAGAATCATCACCCTACTATCATTACTACTATTATGTATTTATTGCAGCACTAGCTCCTTGTAGACCGCAACTCCAATGATTGGATTCATTCTCCCCACTCTCATTTTCTACCACAACAAGCAGCTGTTTTCAGCAATAAATCCAACATCATCTCCTCCCTGCTCGTCATATTTTGTTGCTTGGAAGTTTTTCATTGTATCTTGATGCAGCACGTTAGCGCATGGTAGGGTTTTTACACATTTTTTAAATTGTGCAACAGTTGCGATTTGGTTTCAGCAACAGAACAACTTGGTTAGGGTTAGAAAAAATATCATATTACATTCATCAGGTGACTAGAAACTTGAATGATGCAAGTGTAAATGGGCAATGGTTTGCTAGCTAACATGTGTTTGCAGCGTGCCCCAAAGATGTCAAAAGATAATTTATTACATGTTCAATTGAGTCGCTCAGCCTTTTCAAAAACAGCGATTTTGTTGCATGACGTTCTAAAGCCGCTGTTTCCAAAGCTTTTGGGTCACAAAACATTAGCTGTCAGCTACAGACAGCTGCCGCAACAGAAGCCTAAAGGCAGCAGCCAACAGTAGCAGGGTTGTGACTGGTGGGTCAATGGTGCAAATCCCCAGACTGGCTGGGAAAATGCAGGCGACGGGCATGAGTCTCCCCTCCTTCAAATAAAAAAAAAAAAAACATACAAGTCAAGGTGCCCTTGAGCAAGACACCTCACCTCCAACTGCTCAGAGGCAGCTGCAGAAGGCTGCGTTTGTTCAGAGCAGCTCCCAGTGTGACTGCGTGGAGCTGTGTGAAGGTGAAGTTGGATGATGCTGATAAAAGAGTACAATCCGCTTGTTCTGTCTTCACACTGATGAGAGGGAGAGGACAAAATGTGGAAAAATGCCTTGAACATAAGCCGGACACATTCGTTGCTCATCAACAGCCCTCTAATGAGGAGGTTTTACTTGTCGTGACCAGAATGATGCATGATGGGACCTGGTGGCAGGCGCCCTGACACATGTCAATATGTATACACCACATTTATATACACCACACACAGATACAGTCTCTCTTTTTTATTTGTCCTTCATCCAGGCTCTGTGCTAGACTTGCTTTTCCCCTCTTTGTCTCTGAATCAGGAGAAACGTCACTGTCTGTCTCTTCCCTTACTCTTTTGTGTGCACGCAGACACACACACGCTCACACAAATACAGTACGTGCACAGACACACAAACACCTGCACCCACACACACACACACACGCACACAGCCTGCCTTCTGCTGCTGTGATGGCTCCGAGCTGTCAAAACATCCTTGCTTTCTCTCCCTCTCTCTCTCACAGGCAGCCTGACTGAGCTTGTCTATGCAGGTTCACAGAGACTGCTGTCTATCCAGCCTCACTCTCTCTTTCTGTCTTCCTCCTTTCTTCTTCCTCTCTGCTCCTTTGTGTGTTTTAGCATTTTGCTTTTGCTTTCTCTATCTGTCTCTACATGTCTTGCTGTCTTTTTCTACACCTGGATCTGCATTGATATATATATATTCATACAGGTATATATATGTAAATGTATTACATTTTTCTAGTGTATTAGGTCATCAATCAAGATGTTTGAACTAAATACAGTATGTCCCGCTTTTATAATGCTGCATACTGGCTCTTAACCTGTTAAGGTTTTCATACAGAGTCATGTACACATTGAGTCAGGTAAATCCAGTTCAGTTTAACTCTGAAAATGCTGTTTAAATGTGAAAACAACTCGCATTCACACTCTTTTTTTCAGGTTTCTTCAGCTTTCTGCTGCACAAGAAAGAATAATGTGGAAGCAGACACTGGCTGGAAGTCCCAAATGCAGAAAGATGTGTTTTTCAACATTTCTGTCATTACAACCCATTCCCTTGTCATCTGTCAAAGCTATGGAGTCTTGTTAAAACCCCTCATACTTATTAAAAAGGAATCATCTTCTTAAATTGTCTTTGAAGGCTGATTTTCTGCTGCAATATTCACTTTCCTAAACATTTCCCAAGATCAAACCATAGAAAACATACCCATCCCATCAAATCACATGCCAAGAAAGAAAATCAATTTGTTGCACCCAAAGTGTAAAACACTAATCTAGTTTCTAAAATATTCATGTCCATTAATCTACAGCTACTCTAGAGTGAACTGGGGAATTCATCCCACAGGGAAAACTATAGTAACAGTTCAACAGTGAAAACATGTTCTATTTAAAACATAGCTTTATGGTAAAATATGTTTCTGTCTTCTTCCCCCCACTCCTACTTTCTCTCACACACACACACACACACACACACACACACACACACACACACACACACACACACACACACACACACACACACACACACACACACACACACACACACACACACACACTCACAGAGCTGTGTGTTTGGCCTGCAGGGTGTGCACAGCGGGGTGGAATCAACCGTATGGCAGACATGAGGACGGAGCCAAATCTGGCTCATACACATGGTGTGTGGCCGTGCTGCCGTGTGTGTGTGTGTGTGTGTGTGTGTGTGTGTGTGTGTGTGTGTGTGTGTGTGTGTGTGTGTGTGTGTGTGTGTGTGTGTGTGTGTGTGTGTGTGTGTGTGTGTTGCTGAAGGCAGCCTGCACTTAAATATATATCAGGGGCAGTTGTTGCCTTAAGGTAGGCGGTTTTCACTGGAAGGCGACCAAACAAATGAATGACAACCTCTCTCCATTCCCTCACCAGCTACTGTCACTGTGCCCTTGAGCAAGGCACTTAAGCTGCTACTGCTTCAGCACACCAAAGTTAATGCTGATCTGGGAACAGGGCAAGACCTGGCAGGCAGTCAAATGATCAGACAGGTTATAAACAATCCAACAGTTTAGCCGGATACTCAAAACCATTTAAATTGGAGGTAAAATAGTGTTAATAATCCCTTACTGCACAGGAAAGTGTGCTTAACAACTACAGTAAGTGCAAAGGGTCAAAGTCTGAACCGGGAGGTCAATCTGTAGACTGCAATGGATGTTTTACGCTGGGTAGTTTAGGTAATAATTCACACTTTTCCTGTATGATACAAGAATAAGGATACAATTTTGTGTGTGCGTGAATGCAAATGTGTTCGTCCATTAGAAAGGGTCTATACTGCATGCTTGCAAGCACATTTTATCTTATTTTATACGTTTACCAAGTGCTATTATGGCCCAAATGTCACAATTGTAGATTTAATTGCATATAAAAGGTTAAAAAAGTAGTAAAGGTAATGGTGTTATGATTAGTATGCATGCGGACTGTAATATACACTGACTTATACACTGCTTATGCTGTGTACAATTCCATGTATTGTGTATGTGAAAGTGACAAGCGTGTATGTGTGTCTAATGTCGAAACATCTCCTATGTCAGGAAGCACAGGATACGCATGTGTTTCTGTGTGCGCGTCCATGTCCGTGTCATTGAATGCTGCCTGCATGAAAATATGCATGTCATTTAATTGTACATGCATGTGTGTATGTTTATGCTGCGTGTGCTGCCAGCATGCGAACACACTCTTGAGCGCATTTGTGTGAGAGCGTCTTGGCTCGTGGTGGTATGTCGGCGGTTGAAAATCATTTATTCATGTTTCATTCTCTCCACAGAGCCATTTGTGTCTTGCATGCACGCTCTAATAGATGCTCTTTGCTTACATGTGTAGCTAAAGGTTAGGCTATCATGTCGGTATCTTTGAATGCTGAATTGTGTATGTTCTCCTTACGCTTCTCTTTCCAACTTTTTTTTCTTTTCAACCTCTCCACCCCTCCTCTTCACCCTCACTCCCTTCTTTCTTGCCATATCTCCTCTCCTTGACTGCCCTAAATATCTTTGTGTTTCTTCATCTTTTTTTACTCTCATGACTTTTTTTTGCGGCGAGGTTAACCATTCATGCAGCATTTCTCACCCTGTGTAAGTGTGTCTGTGTGTGTGGGAGGGTTTTTAAAAATGCATATATTCTATAAGAGGGAGGAGGAAACAGAGCGTGGTGAAAAGAAAAATACAGCCTCTGTGTGTTGTGTCAGTTGAACTGACATTTGATCTTGCTGAGTATGGTAAAGAAGAAAGTGCTGAAAGTACTCTGTGTGTGTGTGTGTGTGTGTGTGTGTGTGGGGGGGGGGTCTTGTGTGTGTGTGTGTGTGTGTGTGTGTGTGTGTGTGTGTGTGTGTGTGTGTGTGTGTGTGTGTGTGTGTGTGTGTGTGGCCTGTATGTGTCCTGGTTTCTGTGTGGGTGGTAAGAGGAGGGAACATGGGTGTGAGTGCACTTAGTTTAAGTGTCAGCATGGCTTAGTGTGTGTGTGTGTGTGTGTGTGTGTGTGTGTGTGTGTGTGTGTGTGTGTGTGTGTGTGTGTGTGTGTGTGTGTGTGTGTGTGTGTGTGTGTGTGTGTGTGTGTGTGACAAGAAGGGAGAAAAGAGGGGGAGTCGGAGTGAAAACAGAGGCTGGGAGATGGACGGCAAAGGGAGGGTGATGAGGGAGGGAAGAAGCCGAAGAGGAACGAAAGAGGGGAAAACAAGGAGAAAAAGTGAGTGAGTCGGAAGAAAACGAAAAGATGGAAAAAAGTCAGAACAGATAGAGTCACTTTGACATGAATGCCTGTTCTTCTTCTTCTTCTTTCTTATACTAATGTATGTTTCAGTATTCTTGCATAAATGTTACATGCGAATGTTATGACTGAATGTTGAATCAAAACTCTGTTCTTCTGCCCTCCCTTTTCTCTCGCTTGCTCAGAAAATCTGTCTCTCCAGAGCTTTTCTGACAAATAGACCAGTTTGATCAAAGACACACACTCACGTTCACACAGACACACACATTACATGTGACCGCTTATCAAGACTTATATCCAATCGCAACAAAAGTCTGTTACCTCTATCTTCATTTTCGATGTCCTTGTGTTTTTTATGTTTCATGCTTTGTGTCCTTGGTGTACTGTTACATCAATAGGAAAGTGTCTCCCTGAAAGAAATATATCAATATTTCATTCCATAACTGCTGAAAATGCAAGATCGTCCTGCGAAACAGAGGCGAGTGGAGAGGAGCTCAGCTGTAACAAGAGAGTCGAAACAACTGAATACAGATCCAACAGCAGTGTGGAGACAGAGCAGGTAGCAAAAAACACTTTACTTTGTCAAAGGGCAAGTTTTCAGTCGTCAGATTCAGACGGGTGAAGCAGGTACGAGTCAGAAAATGGGCAATGAGTCAGTCTGAGCAGGTAAAGGTAGGTAGACCACAGTTCTATAGTTTTGGTTCCTGCTGGAACAGTCCAGGAACTAATGGGGTGGAGTATGTAGCACTGGACTTTTCCATTGTCAAACACAAGACTGCTAAAGTTTTCATTCAGAGTGTAAGCTAGCACAGAAGGTCAATATTAAGACTGGATGGGAATTCCTTTTAAAATATTGACATTTGAACGTTTTGTACCTGATAACCAGACAAAGGGTAAGATTAAAAGCAAACAAGTTGGCAAAATTTTACTTTTTCTTTTTTTTTTTAATGCAATTCTGTGTTTAAGCACAATAGATCCAGATAAAAACAGCGGACAGCACGTTGACTTTGTAGCATTTCCAACTCTCTTTATACTTCTACTTGGCTTCTTTCCGTTATCCAGTAAAATATCAGACGCAGAGCAGAAAATTACAAAGAAAATCTCATTGTGTCTCAAACAAAGTTGGCGTTTAGCAATCCATCATTAGTCTAATTTGCCTAATCCCAACTCAGTCCCTCAGATGATGTGGCGCACAAAGGGACTTTTGGGTGGGCCAATAGAATGACATGGTGATGCGAAAATGCTGAGGGCCTCAATACGCTTCAAATTAGGTTCTTGTCAGATTGTTGAGTAGAATCTAGAACTCCATCCTCCCACTTTTTTTTTGAGGACTGGATGAATCAATCAGGCTTAATTTACAGTTAGTTTCATTCCTCTCAAAGAAGGCAGGCTTTTCAAGTTTGGCCATTCAATACAGGAAAATAAAAATTCTTTAGATGTGGTCTGACAACACGTCTTATGATCTAGTATGTTTTAAGTGCAAACTTAAAGCCCGATTTATGTTTGACGCAGGGGCTTAACTGGAATCCTACAGTAGATAGCTAAGGCGTAGGTTCAGTTCAGCGTCAGATTTAACCTATTGCTGGCGCCACTGCAACGATACACAGATGTGTCTACGTCACAGCTCCTTAACACATGTATCTATGCCGGGGCTGATGGGGGAATGAGGAGCGGCTGTGACTGGGTCAGGTGTGGCTGATTTGGGAACCCTAAGGAGACAACTGATGTGCAGAATGGTCTTGAACAACATGAGATGTTAGTATGAAGGATAACAGGGATTAATCCCTGGTGTTAGAGAAATAAGAAGAAGAGGAGGAGGAACCAGCTGTCTGCCCCACCTCCACAAGGGCTAAGATTATCTATTAATCAGATAGTACACGTTCTGTGCAGATAGTATACATACAAGTATTCTTTCCTTCCGTTCCTTCTACCCGTGTCCCTTCTCCATATCCTGAGCTGAATTAAAAGGATAATAAACAAAGAAGCGCCTTGGAATTATTATCACGCAATGTTACGGCAATGTCCTCGTATTGATTCTAACCATGGGACCTTTGTTGTATGTCATACCCCTCTAATTATCCCTATATATAGTCTGCTACTACACTCTTGATCTGTCCAATAAAGGCAACCCCCCCCCAACACACACACAAAAAAAATCTAAAGGACACGACAGACACACAGAACAGGGAGCTCTGTGTAGTGAAAGTTAATGTAAATGCATCTACTGAACATCCCATAGTCTATGTTACTATGGCACTGACACAAGACCTAATTAAAACTCAGACTCACTGGCCACACACACACACGCACGCACACGCACACTCGACCGTAATGCAGACAGGCCTATTGATTTTTGGGGTAACACTGTCCTGTCACCACATACAGTGCGAGTCTACCTCTGTGACCTCCCCCTCCTTCACCCACCTCCTCTCGTCTCCTCCCCTTCCACACATGTGTAAATGTGACACTTGACACTACTCACCTCCCCCTCACCTCGCTGCCACCCCCCTTTTCTTTCCATCTCTCATTACGATCTCTACTTCCCTTTCTCCTGCTGCTTGGACACTCTTCCATCTTTTTTGCCTCGCTCATTTCAGTTCCATCTCCCTCAACTACTCCTCTTTCTCCCACGTTTTCCTCACCCTCCTCCTTCCCTTCCCTTCCTTCCCTCCACCCCTGCACCCTTTTTCCTTCTCCTAAAAGGATTATTGTCAAGATGAGAGGAGAAAAGGAGTTGGGGGGGGAGACCTGGGCCTTTTGTTTTTGCCAGTGCTTCACAGGCACATGTAAAAAACAAATATAAAAACACATGACATACGCAGACAAAAAAAAAGGAGAGAAAAAGAGAATGCCTCACCAATCCCCCAGAGAGCGGGGAAGAGGAAGAAACAGAGATTTCACGCTGTGTTCACAAGCTTTGGCAATGCTGCTCCACAGTCATGCCAATACATGAACAGAAAAGAACATGATAGAGACAAAAAGAGAAAAATACTGATATGAAGAGATACAAAGAGAGAAAAGATAGGAAAAGAATGAAAAAACATTCACACAAGCGCCAATAACCTTAAAGATTGATTGCAACTGTGATTATGTTTTACAGTAGCCTAAATACATTAATAAATGGTATTTCAGTAGTAAAGGTATTGCCTAAGAGTACATATATGAGTAAATCTTTTGCATACTGTATGTTTTAGTACACATAACTAGCAGACAGATTAGAGAAAGTCAGTACTAAAGCTTGTATTTTAACTTATCACACAGTCTTGAATAGTCAAGAATGTTCTAACAAATTCAACGTTTAAGCCAACATGGACGAGAAGCTGTAAAAGTGCTCAGAGTGATAAAAAGTTTAAACATCTACAGCTCCATGACAACTGTGCAACTCCATCCGCTGATGACAGATACGGTTGAAAGATCTGGAACGAGCGAGTAAGTGAACTTTAAATTCTCAATTGATGTTTCCAAGGTCAAGAATGAACTCTCAAACTAAACAATGTACATTTGATTTAATGATTTTCTGAATGTGAAAGTTTTTTGTTCTTTCAGGCTTCACTTGGAAAGAGCTGGTCTAACTGAGACTAACTGATTAAGTCAAGTAACTCAATAATTCCTTTACAGGTTGTGTCTGCTTCAAATAACTTGTGTGCACCGAAACACCACATCTCTACAACTGTTGTGTTAATCAATTCACTGAATTGTGAGTCCAGGGGAAGAGAAAAGAGTGAGCGAGCAAACAAGAAAATGTGAGTGGGTAGAAGCAAGATTGTAGATGTTGATGTGTTTCACATGTGGAGATCTAAAGTTGAATGTGAAGACATCTGAAAAAGGTGTGAGAGATAGCTGAAGAAATGTTGAGCAACAACACACACACACACATTTTATTTAAATAAACCACTAAAACAACAATATTGCTATAATAGCTTTGGGTGGCCAAACTTCTGCTTGTTTAAAGTAAATTCTTAAAGACTGAAAGAGTTCCCTCTGGCTTCATGTTTAAAATAAACAATGTGGAAAAAGATATTTACAGTGCACTTAAATAATATCAAAATGTAGAAAAAGACCACATCTTCTCATTGGGGTTTACACATGATGTGGATAAAAGCCTCGACAGAAGAAGATAAAAAAAATCAGTCATATTCATATCTGTAACTGATGTGAGTGCCTGGTGAAAAAGTCACTTAACACATCTGGATCTGTTGAGTGTCTACAGAGGAGGAGTTACAGTGAAGGAGCGAGGGGAGGGAGGGAATAAATTGGAGGAGAGTTTAGCAGTGCCTTAGGTCTCCAGGATCTCCTACCCTCCGAACTCCTCCTCCTTCTCCACCTCCCTGTTTCTCTCCTTTTCTCTTTCCAGCCAGAGGAAAACTCCTCCATTCCCTGCATTCCTCTCACATTCCAGCTCTGGGTTTACCTTCTCTACCTCTCTTCCTACATCAACATCACCTCCTCTCTTCCTACATCAACATCACCTCCTCCTCCTCCTCCTCCTCCTCCTCTTTCGCCCATGGCTGTCTGTATGTCTCTACCTCTTTCCCTCTATCCCTTCTTTCTTTTTTTTGTCTCTCTCTCTCTCTCTCTCTCTCTCTCTCCATATCTCCCTTCCCCCTCTCCCTCCCACCTCTATCTTTCTTTCCCAGCATGCAGGCCAGTGGAGGCAGGGGGCTCGCCTGAACCCTCCACCCCCAGCAGGGGCCCTGCAGCTCAGCCTTGCTGGCTGGCAGGCTCCCTGGCACACCTCCAACACACACACACACACACACACACACACACACACACACACACACACACACGCACGCACACACACACACACACACACACACACACACACGCACGCACAGCTTTTTTTCTTCTCAGCTTTCTTGCCGTCTCTTTCTGTCTCTTGCCTTCTTTCTTTCTTCTCTTTTTTGACACTTATTTTTTTCATTCATTTAGTCTATTATGTCAGTCTAAATTTAGGGATGTCTGATGATGCATCTTTGCTATTCATTGAGTGCAACGAGATTGCCCTCAAAGATTAAAAGTACCTCACTGCAAATAAGACCTGAATATTTTATATTCTACTTTATGACCTAATCTATCTGATGGCAGAATTATCAGTACTATCAGTATTATTATCTGATATCAGCTTAATTTTAAAATCCTCCTACAGTAGTACATACATTATATATTATTATTATTATATATTTTTTCAAATGATTACAACCTAGACAATCAAAAAAGCAAGAATGAGGAAAAAAAAGATGGTCTACAGCATAATATGAATCAGACACGTTGGCCTTAACAAACACAGGATATATGAGTTCAACAAATGAGGGAATAATGATGTTCATCCCTCTAGTCAACACATTTAAATACTTCTCAAATGCCAACGCTTTGTCAGTGGCACTAAGCTTCAAACTATGACGCTCTAGGTACCCCTGTAGCATCAGTTTTGTACATGACAGTTACTGCGTGTAAGTTTCCATCCATTACATGCATAATGTCTTTTAAAAATAAGATTTGTCTTCACAGGAATTTAGGTATAGACAACAAACCACTTTTTAAGTGTAGACTAACATCTACTGTGACTAGCAAATGACAAATGTGAATTTCGTATGAACGTATGATCTATTATTTATGTAAATATAATGTGTTCGTACAAGAAAATGGCACTGTATGGTTAACTTTTCGGTTTAAATAGGAGAACATAAACATTTAAATAGATGTTGTTAATAAAATAACAGAACAGAGAGAATACAGAATGTAGGAAATTTAAAGTTAATGCAACAGTTTGATTTTTTTGGGTGTAAGAACTGAAGAATTCTCTTTTGCCTTATTTGACAAAACTGCCAAAAAGTTCATATGAAACATTGATGAGATTAGAGATAGAGAGAGAGAGAGAGAGGGAGAGAGAGAGAGAGAGAGAGAGAGAGAGAGAGAGGCCCTCATAATTTGGTATTTCCTTTTTAGACATGGGAGGAATGGCCAATGCCCTCGAAGTGCAAATACACACACACACACACACACACACACACACACACACACACACACACACACACACACACACACACACACACACACACACACACACACACACACACACACACACACACACACACACACACACACACACAGCTCCTTTAATGACCCTTACATCCGGCCTTAGGCACTGGGGCCTCAAGAGAAAGAAAAGAAGAGAGAAAAAGAAAGAAAGAAAGAAAGAAAGAAAGAAAGAAAGACAGACAGAAAAAAGAGATAGAGAGAAAGAGAAAGGGAGATAAAGTTAGAGATAGAGATAGAGAGATAGAGATATACTCAGTGTAGTATCAGCTGAGAGTTGAGCTGCTAGTTCAGACAGGTATGCACCGAGGGTCAGAGGTGAGGGTTCACAGCCCTGACACACACACACACACACACACACACACACACACAAAGCTATGGGAGTTCAACTGGAGGTTAGACCTTCAGGCTCCACAGCTCAAACAGAGACAGAGAGAATTCATAAGCAGCTGATTCAGTGTGCCAGTGACTGGTGTGCTTACTGCAGGAGGAAAGAAAGAGGGCATTTTCAGGAACATCGATGAATTCAAGAATAGGAGGAACACCATGAGAAGATAAAAGATACTGAGGGAGGAGAAAAAGATTGAAGAAAAATGGAAAAATTAGGAACCAAGAAAGGAAGAAAGAAATTACTGAGTGAGTGACGACAACTATTTCACAACTCAAGCAACAGCTGAAGATGTTTCTGTGTCTCCAGACTGTCTCTCATACAAACATACAGACACACGGCACCGACCTTGTTAATGGCAGCTGTTGACGTCACTCTGTGCCCCATCCGGAGCCACAAACTATGCACACACACACACTGGATAAACACACATACAATACACAGATTCAATCCAGGCCAAAACCTAAACTGAACCTCTCATATAATTTACCAAAACATTCTCACATCAGTGTGTCACATAACGGAGCTTTGTCAGTGGCATTAAGCTTCAACCACGACGCTCTACCTACCCTTTTAGCGTCGGTTTTGCACGTCCCAGTGATGCCATGTCAACATGCCCTCATTACATGCATAGTGTCGTTGGTTTATGAAACAAAACCGCTTAGTTAGGTTTAGGTAAAGAGCTTGGTGGAGAGGCCAAGGTTGGCTTCAGGAAAAACCTGCATATAAAATATTTGTCAGAAGTGGGATTTGAACCCACGCCTCCATTTGGAGACCAGAAGTCTCTTTGCTGAGGAAGGATTGCAACCTTGAGTCTGGCGCCTTAGACCACTCGGCCATCCTGACAGGTGAACCTTGCTGTCTGTCTGGGGTTCACAGCTTACATGTTAATAGGCATAATGGGTTGCCTTGATCACCAGGACCTGCTCTACTCCACGTAACAAAAATGTCGTCACCCTGTACGCGTCCATAACCCTAACTGTACACACTTAGTGTACGCGTAGAATCCGAGGAAAACTTGTTTTCTACAGAAACCACAGGAGAGATATCTGCATTGCCAAACTACAGGGATGAAACATGCAGGTAAAATGGTTTGTCAGAAGTGGGATTTGAACCCACGCCTCCATTTGGAGACCAGAAGTCTCTTTGCTGAGGAAGGAATCAACCTTGAGTCTGGCGCCTTAGACCGCTCGGCCATCCTGACAAGTGAGAAACTAGAATCAGTCTGGAGTTTACAATGTACATGTATTCTGAAATGACATGTTAACAGAGTTTTAGAAAACATAGAAAATGTATAACACCACCCATTAAGATGGTTATCATTGTCAGCTTTCAAAGCAGTTAAGACAATGCCATTATTTCCCTATTACTGGTGATGGCTTTCATTTTTTGTGGGTTTCATTTTTTGTGGGTCACTCTGAAAAGCACGCGTAATTGAGTGACTGAGTGAACTTTTAGAGAAGTTGATGTTTAACATTTTGCTCAGGACCACAGGAAGCTCATTGATTGTAGGATGTCTAATCATTAACCCTCTCCAATGTCATTTAAAAGCAACGGGCACAGAACATGTATAAAATTAGGTTCATCGCTTGACAAAGTCCTTATAAAGACCTGCATGTTTTGATCTGGAGACTATCCAGGGGATTATCCATAATTAGATAGAGAAAATGATCAAAGAAGCTACACGGCTGAAGGTTATAGGCTGATGACCAAACAAGACAACTCATAAGGCATGACGCCACATTTTAAATGTCACTTTGTTTAAGTGAATAGAGCAGTTGAATAGACAACATCCGACATAATGGTTTAATGTAAATGACAATGCCATGTATATTGTTTAACAAAACTTCAATGTGTCTTTTGTGCTAAAAAGGAAGACTGATCAGCTCATTGAAAGGTTCCCACTCCCACTTGTTTAGCACATAAACAAAAGGATTTCTGTGGCACCATCAAACTACAGGGAGGACCATGCAAGTAAAATCTCTTACAAGAGTGGGTTCAAATCCCACTCTTGACAGAGATTTTCATGCCTCCATTCGGAGACCAGAGGTCCCTTTTTTCAGGAAAGTGTCAACTCTTGAGTCTGGCACCTTGGAACGATCAGCCAGCCTGACAGCTGAATTCCTGAATCAATCAATCCATCCATCCATCGATTCATCCATCCATCTATCCATCTGATAGAAGACTGACTGATGAATGCCTGGACAGATGGACTGGTGAACAGACAGATAGGTGAAGGATGGATGGATGGAGGATGGAGGAGGTCTTCGACGTCTTTGATCCTCCCAGCAGAAATAATCAACAAAGCCCTGGAGCGGGCCAGCTAGACCTAAATATGTGTGTGTGTGTGTGTGTGTGTGTGTGTGTGTGTGTGTGTGTGTGTGTGTGTGTGTGTGTGTGTGTGTGTGTGTGTGTGTGTGTGTGTGTGTGTGTGTCTGTCTGTCTGTTTGGTGTGTGTGTGTGAGCGCCAAGGGGTTTTCTGGCTGCATGCCAAGACAAACTCCCACCAGGAGAGGATCAAAGACTTCTCTCTCTCTCCTCTCTCTCTCTCTCCCCTCCCTCCCCTCACTCATATTTCTCACACTCCTTCCTCCCCCTTCCTCACTACCCCTTTCTCGAAAACACTCCTTATTGCTTTTCTTGATTTCTTCAACATTCTCTCGCTTTTTTTTTTTTTTACCTGAGGGCAGAGAGATGAGAGCAGTTTCCTATGCAAAACAGAAAAGAAAAGATAAAGGGATGAAAAAGAGCCAAGCAACCAAAAGACGTGGAAAGAGAAAGGAAACAGTTTGTAGCAATGATGTTAAGAAAAACACACACACACACACACACACACACACACACACACACACACACACACACACACACACACACACACACACACACACACACACACACACACACACACACACACACACACACACACACACACACACACACACACACACAGACCTGTGCTTCAAAGCTCTCTTGGTTGCCAGGTTGTCATGGGAGCAATTGTTCTGACAGGTGTGTGTGTGTGTGTGTGTGTGTGTGTGTTTTTAGACTTTTTTTTTTTTTAGACGTTTCCCTTTAAACCGGATGAATCTCATGACAACACTTAAATTTCAGACGCACACTTCAGATTAAATTAGCCCATTAAAGAATTAACTGGACGTCTGCTGTCTACTGTGATTGAATACATGCCTCCATTCTCTTAACTCTGACATTTAAAAACAAAGCCCTGTTGTAAATTGACAAATTAAATCTAAGGCAACCTATTGCTTTATCATTAGTTCAAACTATAATGGCTTTATTGAGAAAATGTTGTATCCTTAAGTAGAACTATTTCTCAATGTAATACTAATTTCTTTATTTGATATTTTGGGGTGACATGTGAGAGACATAACAAAAATGACTCATCAAAATCAGATCAGAAGGGGAAGACATATCCTCACGTATAGTACCTAGATTGGGTCAAGCTCTAAAAACACTGGATCAAACATTTCCCCTCATGCAGCTCAATAGTGTTTTTTCATTTGACCTTTTTTCAAACGTCAGAAATCTCCCTGCAGAGCCACAGAGACCTTTGCACAAGTGTTTTCAACGGCTATTTTGTACTCGAGTCTGACGAATAAACAGATGTTGAAAAGTGATGGAATGCCCCTTTAATGCAATAACCTTCTCTCTGAGTCCATGTGAAAGTACAATACTGTTTCTTTAAGTTGGAGATGAGTAGAATTTAAGTTTAAAGGGGTCAAAGTCCAAACCAAAGTCACATTCTTTCTCTTTCTATGATCTAATAAAAAATGAATGAATTAAATGGATTGAGTTTGGTATGTTAATCAAGCATTAAACCAAAAAAGCTCCTGTTAACCATTTCATATTGAAATCAACCCCATGTTAGAAGGACATGAAAACCTAGTTAGGAGGAGGGTCATGAGATCAGTTGGATAACATTAACCTTTGGGATCATCTACAAAAATGAGAGTTTATTCTCTAGTTCAGCAAGATGTACAAATCACTGTTTCCAAGAATCAGCCAAATGCTAGATAGAAGTATCAGATGAATAATAATGTGGCAGCACAGGGCCCTGAAACATCTATTAAAAATGTACTTTCCCATCTCACACTTATATGACAGCTGCTGCTGCATAAGGCTCGATAAAAAGACTGCATGTGTAACAAAATAACATCGCTCCTCTTCCTCCTTCGTGGCGGTCACAGCGATCGTTGGAGCTCTTGAATGTTCTCCTGGATATTGTTCGCTCCGTGGTTGTTGCCGATCTGGGAATTGAAGCTCATTTCCACTCCGTGTTTGTCGTTCTGCATAACAACGTCGGCTAAATGTCTAAAAATGTAAATGTAATTGTGGAGATAATGTTATTTTCCTATTGAGACTCACAGAATGCTGCACCACGTGAGCCGAGCTCCGGCACTGCTCGTCATTAAACCGACTCACTGGGGCTCCTTCACAAACAAGAACTAAACTTTCTCTCCGCCTGTATCTCTTTTCTCCTCTATCCATCTTTTCATGCCAGCAGCAGCTTGCAGATTGGTCATATTTCCTCTGTTTCTTTCTGTGATTCTTAGCAATATGCAAATGGTCGACTAAATCCCACTCCCACAATCTCAATCAGACTTTTTTCAGACCTTTCTGTCCTTCTTTTCCTCATCTCTGTCATCTTTAGCTCTATCATTCAGCTCTCTCTTCCTCTGCATCATCTTTTCTCTCATCATCCCTGTTGCTCCCTCTTTCTCTCCACCATCTTTCCTTCCCAACCCTGTTTTTGCATCCTTCTCCACCGTGTTTTTCTCCCCTCACACACACACACACACACACACACACACACACACTCTCCAGCAGTAGTCATTCTACTTATAGCCTTGCCATAAATCAACCTGTCATTCTCCGTCATGCTCGCTGGATCTCACTGGGGCTTGTGGCAGACACACACACACACACACACACACACACACACACACACACACACACACACACACACACACACACACACACACACACACACACACACACACACACACACACACACACACACACACAGCAAGGGATAGCGTGGGCCCACACATACACAAACACGGACACAGACACACAAACACTGACAAATATAAAGAGTCAAACAGATCACACACACACATACTCGAACAAATGCAAAAACACAGACACACACACTAGCACACACACACATCCAGTACAGGTGTATTGACTGCACTGATAAAAAGCAAACTACACACACCCACAAGCACACATGCAAACACATTCTCACACATACAGTCACACACACAAACTCTTCAGTGCAAACCTTAAACGATCTGAAGGCACAGCAGATTGATTGAGAGGGAGGGTGAATGATAACAGAGATGTAAGCAAAGGATAACAGAAAGATGCTCACCTGTCCACACACACAGCCACATACACATGGCCACACACAACAGATGAAATAACATACATAGCCCTCAGGGCCTCAGCTTTACCATCTCCTTAAATTCACCTCCTCCACCTGCTCCGTCTATATTTTTCTCACTGTACTATTCATCTGTATCTAATCCCATATGTTCTAAAAGCTAAATTCATATACAAATATTTTTGAGTATAATTAGGATGTCACACTTCCTGGAAAGGCAAATAACATATCCAGTGAACGTAATTCAGGCAGCAATTCGATACAATTCCAAGTCCTCCACGTCATATTTGTCAAAGAAAATTAGAAGCATATACACGTAGAATGTAGAAGATAAGGTTTCTCTTTCCACCACTGCCTCTTCTCTCTGCCTTCCTTTCCACCTGTTCTTTCTCCTCCTCCTTCATTCCTTTCTTCTTGTCTTTTTTCTAACCAGAACATCTCCTCTTGTCCTTCTCCTCTTACACGCCTTCCTCCTCCTCGTCTCCGAGCTCTCCATGACCAATGCAGGAGCCTCATAAAGACCCTCAGGAGTCAGAGGATTTCATGGGGCTTTGTGTTTGAGTCTGTGAGTGAGTTGGAGACAGCACATGTGGCATGCAAGGTCACGTAATCCTGTGGCCTCCAGATACTGTTATTGACACACGCACACAGCCATCCATGACCTGCACTGCCCTTGCACAAGCAGATTGTGCATGAACACGCACACACGCAGATGTCCTCGTATAACCCACAATGCCCTCAGTGTTATCAACGATGCAAACATGGGTTAAAACTGGAGTTGAATGCTATGATTCTTTTTTCTTTTTTTTGTTAAGTGTTTGGCTGGTGATATACTTATTTGTATTTATTGTGAACAAATTATATAAAGAGACGAATAAAACCAAGAATAAATTGATCCTATTGCCCGTGTAGCCATCTCATTCATCTGTGCCATAGAGCTCTATTGTTTTCCAAGGACTGTTAAAACAAATCAGTTTCCCATAAGGTTGCACTGAGTGACATATATTTTCATTATGATAAATGTGGGCTCTGATTTGTCGTCCTCATTTATGATTTGTTCAGTTATTGGTCAATTTAACGACTGTTTCAAATCAGTGCATAGTTGTTTGGATTACATGTAAGAATGTGGACATCATCTTCCTACATAGCTAGTTACCTGATAAAAAATACCCACAGAATAATGTGGACAAGTGTGTTGAGTTTGGTTGCAGCTGCACAGATTGTTGTAGAGCCACAATATAATAATTTACCTACATATTTCAGTGATCAGTGAGAAAAACAAATGCTATTACAGCTTCCATGGCAACTGAAAAAGATGTAGGCCGGACAGGTACATTGTTTTTCCGGCCCTTCTCGTACAAGTGGCAAAATTAAAGAGAAAATAACTGATTTCTTTGTGACTCATTTTTCGAGATGTATTTCTTTAGGAGGAACCATGGGCTTGAAGGTGAAAGCATAATGCAGAAGTATCAGAAAGTATTTGAGAGGCGTACTATACCACTGTTGGTTAGGGCTTTTCATGATATTTGTTGACTAGAAAAGAGAGCCAGCCTTATCCTTTAAATGTATAACAGGCACAAATACACAGATATGGATTTCCAAGGTCGCATTTCAAGCATTCAGTATGTATCTTATACAAGTCCTCCTCTCTGTCTCTGCGCTCCACTGCTCTCCCCCTCCTCTGTATTCTTCTCTCCTCCTCCCTCCATCTCTCGCCGCTGTCTTTCACACACAAACACACACACACGCACACACCCTCTCTCCCTCTCTCACACACACACACGCACACACACACACACACACACACCCTCTCTCCCTCTCTCACACACACACACAGAGATGTGTCCATTGCTCTGACCTCTCTCTCTCCTGGGAGAGCTGGCTGTCTGCCCAGCTCCCCTCTTTTTTCTCTCCCTGCCTCACACTTTCCTTTTGCGCTGTATCTTTCTTCTTCCTCTCTCCGTGTCTCTCTATCTATTGATCTATCTATTTTTCTAATCTCCTTTTGTCCCCCCCTCCTCTTATCCTCTCCTCTGTTGCATGTCTCCCCTGCTCTTGCATCCTCTTATCTCTTCATCCTTCCTCCGCTCGATTCCTTGCTTCTCCTCATCTACCCTCTCTTCACCCTCCCTTTTTAACCCTTCCCCCTCTTTTCCTCCCACACCTCATCTTCTCCCTCTCTCACTTCCCTCCTTTACTATGTTTTCTAGGGTTTCCAGGGTGCTGGTGCGGCTGTGGGGCTCCGCCCGGGGCTCCTCGCCCAGCTCATGCTGCCTATATCTGGGCACAGTGCCCACAGAGGATGGGGCAAGGCTGAAGGGGGAGCTGGAGGGGCCTGTCTCTGTGTGTGTGTGTGTGTGTGTGTGTGTGTGTGTGTGTGTGTGTGTGTGTGTGTGTGTGTGTGTGTGTGTGTGTGTGTGTGTGTGTGTGTCCAGTGATGGGGAAAGGGGTGGTAAGAAAGTGAAGAGAGAAGGAAGGGGAGAGAAGAAAACTAGGAGGGGGTTGTCGAGAGAGACAGAGAAAGAGAGAGACACTGACAGAAATTTCTGTTGAGTCACGCTTTGCTGGCTAGAATGAGAACGTGGCTACAACAGCACTGTGTGTCAGTGTGTGTGTGTGTGTGTGTGTGTGTGTGTGTGTGTTTTGATGACAGTAAACTATGTAGCAATCTTCTGATTTATTACAACCCTGCATTTTTGTAGCTTTGACCACCATTTTTGGGGGTTATTACAGTAATACATTACAACTCAACCAGAAAATATTCACATTTGAGAAGCCGTGATTTTTGTCATTTGGTTTAAAAAACAACAAATTGATTTTCAGAATAGTTGCTGATACATTTCTGCCGATCGACTAATCATAAAATCGAATAGTTTCAGCATTAGTTATGATAACACTGTATTCACAGAAGTAAATAGCGAGATTGGGCAACACAGCGACACTACAAGATCCAAGTTGTGAAAAACCGGAATTATCCTTTAAAATCCGCCTTATTACTATACCTGAGACGAGCATAACTATGTGTGACTACACTGAAACTGATGCTGACCACACACACACACACACACACACACACACACACACACACACACACACACACACACACACACACACACACACACACACACACACACACACACACACACACACACACACACACACACACACACACACACACACACACACACACACACACACACACACAGCTGCGTGCAGAGAACATCAATTCCCCTGCTGGTCACTTATGGTACAGCCCTGCTGGAGTGGAAGCAAATGGCCTGGACCCAACCATGCATGATGGAAGGGGGTTGGAGGGAGAGGAGAGGAGAGGAGAGGAGAGGAGAGGAGAGGAGACAGGAGTGGTAGTGGCCAGATGGAGGGAGAGAGGAGGTTAAGGAAAGTGAGATAAAGAAAGAAAGATTGGCTGAAACAAGAAGAAAGAGGAAGAATTCACACCTGTGTTTAAAATGTCACCTTTAAGTGCCATCTCTTCATTTATCTCCTCATCTCTCCCTTCAAAACTTTCTCTCCCCTTTAGTGTTCCTTTCTGTTCTGCCCATTTCTAAGCCTCTCTCTCTCTCTCTCTCTCTCTCTCTCTCTCTCTCTCTCTGTGTGAGTGGTGAGTTTCAGTGATGTAGCGCCCTCTGTCTGTGTCCACTGTTACTGCAGCAGCACATTTCAAAACTTCAAACCTCCTTTTCAAAGGAAACACATTTGAGTTACTTGGAGTAGGAAGTGAGAAAGTAAACTATTTAAGACAGTTAACATTAAAATGGTTTCTTTATTTCACCTACATGCACAGTTTTGATAGATGACAGTGGTGTCTTATAAACCCATGTAAAAAGGTTGATTAAATAAATAAATATAAAGAGATAAATTACAAAAGGCATGAAGTTAAGCGATTCACATCCACAGTTACATACAAAAAAAGAAACATTTTGACAATATGACATGCCCTTGTGAAAAGTTCATTTTCGACCTTGTTTGACAAAATAATCTTCACTCACGGTCCACTGTTTGTTTTGCTATAATGCTGCAACAAGGTGAAAAAGTACATTTTCATTTATACACCGCCAAATCACAAAGGTCTCACTGATAAGAGCTAAGAGGTCGTGCTGTCACAGTTCTGCTGGTTTACAGTCGTCCTTGCTCCGATGCCAACAAGACAGATCCCTATACATTCACTGAATGTAATGAATAACACAATCCTGATCTGGAGTCAAGCGGCGTGCGCATTTGACAGACGACTCAGCAGCTCGGCTTCGGCAGGCGCTGATGTGAAATATATGCTGCTGCTTGTGTTCAAATATGCAGGATGAAATTCGGGAGATACGGTGCCACAGAAGCGGTTTTTAACCCTTTTATATCCAAAGATTAGCAGAGTGTGAAAGCGTTTTGAGCAGCTGCCCAGTGAAAGCTATGCACAGCCTGATAGTAGTTACTGAAGGATTGGAGAGCGTTGTTGATTCAGTGTTTACATTCTGAATCCCAGACTCAAACTGATTTAGTTTCTCTTCCATCGTCCCTCATTGATTCAAACACAACCAGACAGAGATTCAGCAGCTTCATGAGATGGATGTTTGTTTGAGGCTCAGAGAGATGCCAAGTGCTGAGACACAAAGAAACCTTGGGTATTATTAAGTATAAGACAGTGGAAAGAGTGCTAGAATATCCTCCTCAGGTTGAAGTACTGTTACTTGACTTTACTCGATCTATCATCAAGTCTGTGATGCTCTTAAAAGCAGTGAAAGCGTTTTGCCGCTAACATGAAAGAAGCAAGGTTAACACAAAGTCAAATCTTTCCACAGAAACCTGCTCTTGATTCTGCAAACCCAGGAATTAAACAAGTACATTTCAGCATTATAGTCAATTACATCATCACATTAACTATCTACTCAATTAATTAAGGTGTTTAGGGATATTGTTTAGCCTTTGAAATATCGATGCAATACTGTTAATAGCTCAAAGCTCTACATTCATGTTTCATCTTCCATCAAAAGATCCAAAAGTTGTGTGTACTAAAAGGCACACTGTCACTTTTATGCCCTATTTTTGCCTGGATGTGGCTTAATTTTGTTGATGGGACAATGTTGAACACAGGGGCCCTTAAAACAGCAAAAACGTACGTATGTTTTTCTGCTTTTCAGGATGGAAAGCCTTGAAATCACAGCTACAAGTGTCACCATGGCAATGAAACCTAAAGTTATTAGAAATAGAGCCTGGGTTTAATATTCCCCACCAGGCTTTTTAGACTGGTGATGGTTGACTGAAACTCGACACATTTATTTGCTCTGATAAATGTAGTTTACATGATTTTTACAAGCTCACAGTATATTCCTAGTTCATTCACCTGGACAAGAGAGCTGCCAACACGATTTTCATAATACATTTTGTAGTTTGTATTTGGGATACAAACTACATTGTCATTTCCTACTTTTCAAAAAGTAGTTGAATGAAAGTACAAAGGTACACTGAGGTGAGTATTTGCTCATTTTCTTTTCTCAATTAAAAAATGACACTTTCTACATCTTAGAATTGTGTAATGGTTTTGCTCCTCAATTTATTTAATAAACTGCAGTCCATGCAGTCTGCGGATGTTCAGTGGACAGTATAAAGTAGCTCAGCACCATGAGAAACAGAGAAACAGGACAGACAGGAGGTGAAACTGCAGCGTTCTCCTCGTTATCCAAAAAGCTCATTTGGCAAAGAGTCAGTATCCTCTTTTAACGCATTGCAGTGCTCTGGTCCTGTCAGCACAGTCTACAGGCCACCTCAGCTACAGTCAGTACACTTATTAATGAATCATTTCAGCCAATCAGTGATGGATGTGTTCTGAAACAAAAAACGTATGTCTGTGTGTGTGTTGGAATCAATGTTGTCTGATTCTTCCCCTTTTCTCTGCAGAGATCGGACTAATGTTTTGCCGATTCATCTTCTGCGTACACACCTACACGAGATGTGTGATTGATAAATTGGAATATGAAAAATGAAAGCAGAGATGAGAGAAAGGAGAAAAAAAAGAAGAGACAAAAAGAGGATTGATGACGGAATGACTGAAAAAATCAAGAGCTAGGGAGGACAGGATAGCAGCTAGCAATCAGAAACAAGATAGTGAGAATACATTTAATGTGATGCTCTATCTCCCTATATCCCAGTGTGTGTGCGTGTGTGTGTGTGCTGACAGATTTGGTATTGCTTCAGTTCAGAGATTGGCTACAGAAAAACACACTTAGTAATTATCTCGGAAGAGCACCTGGGCACTGGGAATCACATTATATTATAACTGCCCATCCAACACACACACAGCAGAGTAAAAGGAAGGCAAGGGAAAATCTGACAAAATAAGGAAGAAGGTTGGGGGGAGAAACAAAAGATGAGAGGAAAAAAAAGAATAAAAAAACCCTAAACCACAGATAAAAAGAAGAATTTAGTAGCTAATGTGTTTGCTTACAACTCACTTGTTTTAAGGATTTGTGCATCATAGGCAGATTATATAATATGTGGTTTGACTCAAAAACGTCAGGCGTTGTGAAAGAATAATTTAAATCTCTCTGCTGCCAATTCTCTATTTGATTTTATTCAATTCATGCAGTTTATTTGAAAAGGTCTTTGTCTGCAAAATGCTGAACACAGTGATATGAAGCAGAAAGGTAGTAGCATATAATTGCAAACCATGAGGTGTAAGAGACGGAGCCATTAACATGAAGTGATGTAAAAACCAAGTGCTTCAGCTGAATTTGCCTTTTTTGTATCTCCATCAAATGTCTTTGATCTGTTGTAGTAGCAGACAATGACCAGTAAGAGGCAGTGTTTCCTCTCATCTGACTGACCAAAAAATGTTCTCTTTCGCTCTTTTATTATCTTCACTCTCTTTTCTGTGCCCAGACTTCTATTTTCTTCTTCCCTCACTTCCACCATCATCCCTCTCAATCGTCAACACATAAACACACGCACACACAGACACACACACACACACACACACACACACACACACACACACACACACACACACACACGCACACACAGCTCACCTGTTTTTGCCAAACTGCGTTACCTCTGCAATGTGCTCACATTGGTCAAATGTGTAATGTGGGTGTACAGATCTCAGTTTGTGTGTGTGTGTGTGTGTGTGTGTGTGTGTGCAGAGGACCACCCAGCTGATTTGAACGGTTTCATTCATTGCTGTGTTTTGACTGGCTGACAGTGACGGGGACGGGGGGGGGGAATGATTTACAATGGGTCAACACAGCACGGGGGGGGCAGGACACAGTCACCACCCAAAACCTGTCAAGCCACCTAAGGTCATGTGGCAGGAAGTAGTTAACTTTAAAAACATATTACACTATCATTATTATGATATATCAGAGATCTGAAGTCCAGACCAAATCACATATACCAACACACGGGATATCAGAGGACTGATACTTTTGAAATATGTCAAAACTCGGTGCTGGACCAATCTTGCCTGAGTTTCCTACTTGGAATTCTGACTGTTGGTCGCATCATATTTCTCAGGGTTGTGGGTTCAAGCCCCACATTGGATGGTGTTTTAAGGGAATGTTTTTTGTTTTTTTAGAGAGGCTGAAAATCAAACTCTGGAAAACTATACAACTGACATGAAACTTGACCTCTTCAAAGTCAAAGAAAGTGTTTGCTCACACACAATACGAGGGGCCCTCTAACATCAGCTGTCACTGAAATCAATAGCTGACCTTTGCCTGTAGCTATGGCAACCAGTTCAGCAGTTTGCCTTGATGACAGTGCTGTACTAAGAGTAAAGGCTGCAACAGTAAATATTGAATTAGATTAAATATTTCCCTTTTTTTCCTCCTGTACAACCTCTTCCCAAGCATGCCACTGATGTGGTAGAGTATGTTTTTGAGAGGGTCATTCAAACATTAGGATGGAAATCAAATAGATGAAGTCATTGAGCAACTGTTCAATAGTGTCTGTAGCTGAACTTGGCTTCTGATTGAAACATTTCTCATAACTGATGAACAAATAATCCAAAACAGCCCTCACACACCAGTGTCTCTGTCGCCCATGTATGCCATGAATATATTTGGTTGCATGATTCAAAAGACACGCTAGGCAGTCCAGCTATCAATCAGCTGTTACCGAGAGACTGTAGCCAAGAGTAAACACTGCTAATTATTGGGTCTCTTCCCAAATGTGTGCAACTGAAGATGATTGATAAGTGGATACTTCTGGGAAAATGATTTCTAAGGGCCCTTACACATCAATCAGCTGTCATTGAGAGTCTGTGACTGAGTCGACCATTGCCTTCAGTTTTTATGTGCTGGGAGGCGAAGACTTGCCATGACAATGAAATGTGAGAGGGAGCACATGGAATGGAGCATAATGTCAGGGTTGTGGGTTCGAGACCCCCGTTTGGAGGAGGTGCTTTTATATGACATGGAAGAGGGTAACTTATTAAAGCAGTCAATGCAGCTTCCAGTGGTCTTGAGCAAATCACTTAGCATTAACCTCCTAAGGTTTCAGAATGAAACAGCTCAATGGGAGGTGTTATACACTTTTGAAGATTCTTATCAATTTGTAAAAATTGTCATTTCTATTGATATGCAAGTTGTGAGCTCTAGATTGATTTTAGATTTCCAGTTGTCAGGATGGCCGAGCGGTCTAAGGCGCCAGACTCAAGGTTGATTCCTTCCTCAGCAAAGAGACTTCTGGTCTCCGAATGGAGGCGTGGGTTCAAATCCCGCTCCTGACAGATGTTTTACCTGCAGCTTTCATCTTTGTGTCCTCGAGGACAATAATAACTGTAGCCAACCTTGGCCTCTGCAGTGCCTCTTCCCAAGCATGTCATGAATTTGTTGTTCTCATAACTGTTAGGGCGTAGTAACCTAACATTGCATAGATGTGTCTTGCGGGGTGTGAGGAGAGTTGACCCAGAAATACGACCATCCACCGTATTTTCAGACCACTGGACTCAATGCAGCCGAAAATACGACCTACTTTCCTACCTTAGAGAGCCCGATTAGCTCAGTCTGTAGAGCATGTAAATGCTACGCAGCTGACAGTTTATACAGATTAGGCCTCCTCTTGCATGATGGAAAAAAACATGCTCGGCAGTCCGGCTATCAAACAATCAGTCAGTCAATCAGTGACTGAGAGACTGTAGCCAGGAGTAAAGACTGACACATTTTGGATTTTTTCCCAAGAGACTGCAGCTTAAATTGACTTCAGATAAGTAGATACTTCTGAGAAAATGATTTTTAAGAACCCTAAAACACTAATCAGCCATCTTTTGGAGTCTGTGGCTGACTTGACCATTGCCAGCAGTTGTTAGGTGCTGTTGTTTTTGGGTGATATATCAAAGACAAGGGCAAAAATGTTCTTGAGAAACTGTAGAGCAGTGTCTGCAGGGGAACCTAGCCCCTGATAAGAAGATCCCAGTGAGGAGATAAAAAAAGGATTACGTTAGTTCATACCCAAATCTATAAGGGCCCATATCCCATATGTTTGGCAGAGTCAGTAGAGCATTAGACTCTTAATCCCAGGGTCGTGTGTCCGATTCCCACTTTTGGCGGCTGGTCTTTTCAAGAGGAAATAATGTCTGAGCTCAGTATGGTAGTAAAGTTAATGTATGTATGTGATATATGTAACCCAATCCATTTGCAGATTAATACCTCTACAACACTTGGCACTTGGAGACTATAGAGGAAGCATAGCAACACTTATTTACCATATGACAGAAACAACAGCAGTAAATACTCACAAACTGAACCTGTTGAACCTGAATATCAATTTCTGTATCATCTTGAAATGTTTATAACTTACCCTCACTGATTACCATTAAAGTATGTACAGGGATATTGCAGGGAAACAAAAAGGACTAGCTCTACTAAATAGTGATATATCTTGTAATATTAGCTGATACTCACTTCAAACCTACGTTTTCTTCAACTGAAAACAACAAATGAGGTTTTATGGGAAAACATTGAGGTAAAATGGGAAGAAAGAGAGAAAGGGAGAGTTAAAAGCAGAATAGAAAAGGCTTATTGTAGTGAGCACATGCTAAATAAGATTCCCGTCCCCATCTGTTTCGGTTTGTGGTCATATATGGCCAGGAGTATGTGTGTGTGTGTGTGTGTGTGTGTGTGAGTTACACAGCTTTCCAACCCGGTGCAGGTGTGCTGTTGATAGTTTTATCAGCGCTGGATCGGGGCAACTGAGAGAGGAGAGGAGAGGAGAGTAGGGAGGAGAGGGAAGGGTAGGGGAGAGGAGAAAGGCTGGCTCTGTAATGATCTTGGTGTTTATGTGGGTTGTTCCATTCATACACCCTTATACAGCGGCGCAGAGCCAAAACACTGAATGCATGCTCTCCGCATTAAGTTACATCATTGTTTCCCTCCAACATTCCTACCTTACTGACATATTGCTCTTTTTGTGTGATGGTGGTGCAAACCTTGGAAAAACATTGTGCTTTAGGAACTCAAGTGACAAAAGATTTAGATCGCAGAGCATGAGCATGAGCCGTCCAGCAGTCAGAATGCCAAGTTCCTCAACCTTGGGACTTGATCTAGATTCATGGCTGAGTGAAATACTTATATGTTTGATAGAATAGTTCGGAGCGGGCCGATTGCTTGGCCCCAGTATTGCAGCTTGCAGTGTTGCAGAGACCGGCTAATACCTCGTTGACTCCAGGGCAGTGAAGAAGAGGATTACTTGATTTTACGTAAAATAAAATCAGTGGTGAGCCTTTAATACGTCGGTGCTCAGTAACTCAGGCTCCTCTGGTCTCATGCTGTGTGTCTTGTGGTTGTTTGGTCTTGTGACTGTCCCCTTGTATCGGCCTGCCGAATTTTTAAAACGGTTTCAGGCTCAATAAAGTTTCCCATAAACCTCTTTTACTATTAGTGTAGGACACTGCAAGCATACAGCTGCAGACCGCTACCACTGACCGTACACACACACACACACACACACACACACACACACACACACACACACACACACACACACACACACACACACACACACACACACACACACACACACACACACACACACACACACACACACACACACACACACCAGAGGGGACAGCCACATACTTCCTGGTCAGACACATTTTGAGGGATGCTGGAGTCAGGACCTCTGCCAGACTCTAACCCCATGTCACCCCACCCTGCCGCCCCGATGACATCACCGCATAGCCCTGAACCGCCGACCCAGAAGAGCCTAAAACACGCACACGTACATACATACATACACACACGTGCAGGCGTCGAGAATGCAGAAAGCGCAAAGCGCAGACACTGAAACGAATACCACAGGGTCACATTTTGAGAGCATGCATGCAGAGATACACACACATAAGACACTCACTCACACACAAACACACACACACCACTTGACCATAATGACTATTGCATGGTTCACATTGCATTGTTAAAACACACAAACAAACACATGGAGCAGCTTCAGTGCAGACTGCGGCCTCCGAGTCATAAACTTGTATTATAGTTTGTTTGTATATCTTATTGAAAAGGAAAATGAAGAAACTACAGTATTTCCAACTATTTAAAAAAAAGAAGAAATATTTAAATGAAAAGATTTACATATTTAGCCTCAGCAAGTTGCCTCCACTATTCTATGCTTTATTTCCCTACATTAACCAGGGTGGTATGAGGTTGTTTCTGGTCTTACACAAAAGCAAAGATGTTCTAAGTGTATACGTTATATGTTTAACCTTGAACATTTTTTCGATTCACTGATTTATTTATAGCAGCAAATGTTCACATTGGAGAAGCTGGTTTTGAGTTTTGCTTTAAATATTGACATAAACATGTATAAAAAGTGTACACGGGTTTTTCTCTGCCAAGTCAGCGCATCATCCTAAAGACCAAACTGACTAAACAGATGCAAACAAAGGGCACACACACACACACACACACACACACACACACACACACACACACACACACACACACACACACACACACACACACACACACACACACACACACACACACACACACACACACACACACACACACACACACACAACACACACACACACACACGCACCAGGAGTGGAGGGGTTAAGCCGGATGCTGTCATACACTGTCCTGGGAGGAATTCCCAGGATTCAAGTCGACCAATCAGAGACCTGTGTTTTAAAACACTGGCTCTTCAACTGGAGAGGCCATCCTCTTCACATGGACCACCATCTGTGTGTGTCCAAGCTAGTCATTAGTGCTCCCACTGCGCGAACATGCACACGTTACACACACATGTAACACATCCAGTGTTAAAGACCCCCCCCAGACACTCATACATGCACACATACATTTACACTCATTCAGACTTTAAGAGTTTGTGAAAAGTCTACTTGACGGTCACTTTACATTGAGGAATATTCCTACTTCCAAATCCATTGTGTCTGAACATATGGGACACACACTCACACAGACTTCACAATAGACCCTTGAATGACCTTGAGGATCCATTGATGCTTGCAGACATCCCATCTTCTCATATATCGAGCGTGGAGACACACCACACACACACTTACTCCCCTTCCCTAATTACAGAGTCCCAAGGGACAAGACACTCAAACAGCACTTCAGGGTTTGGTTAAAGAAAAGGTCTTTCTCTCCAGTTAGAGGGCAGACAGACAGACAGACAGACAGACAGACAGACAGACAGACAGACAGACAGACAGAGGCAAAGAAAAAAAATAACAATGAGAAAATGGCTACTTCTTCCTTAGAAACAAATCAATATTTGGGGTAAAACCAACTGCACATTTAACTGCTTTTAAAACACCAAGTTGAGCCATGAACCAAAAGGTATACTTATGATGATCTACAAAGGGTTTATAATCAGCAATATAAATCCTGAAACTATTTATTCTTCAGCTAAAGTGATAATGTTTTGAGTCGGTGAGTTCCACACAATCTCAAACATCAAATCCAACATGATACAGGACTGACAGAACATTTTAAAAAAGACTGGACAAGTGAACAAAGGGCAGAAAAGAAAGAGAACATTTATGT
This sequence comes from Anoplopoma fimbria, assembly GCF_027596085.1. Lineage (NCBI taxonomy): Eukaryota > Metazoa > Chordata > Actinopteri > Perciformes > Anoplopomatidae > Anoplopoma > Anoplopoma fimbria. The sequence goes on along the minus strand of NC_072471.1, from coordinate 9,897,029 downwards.
CATGGCTGAAACAGCGAGAGGGAGGGAAGAGAAGGACCAGAAGTTGACTTGGTAGACAGGGAGGGAGGAGGAAGAGAGATTATCGCTCTCTAATGGCTAACTTGTTGACAGCAAAACTTTTCACCACCTCTATCTACACATCTAATGTTACTATCTACCCTCCCCCCCACACACACACACACACACACACACACACACACACACACACACACACACACACACACACACACACACACACACACACACTTCCTCAGGTTTATCAGCCCTGCTGTCAATCTGCTCCACAGCTCAGGTGGGTCTCAGACTTTTTAGAAACCATAAAAAGTGCGCCACGAACCGGAGACGTCACCACCAGGGACGACCTTGACGTTCTGTCAGAATCTGATAGTCTGCTTTCACATGTGCTGCCAGACGGAAAAAAGCTTGACTTTCTCTGCTCTGTCTGCCCTTTACAAACACGAAATATGTTTGCCTTCAGTAAATTAAACCGGTTTATAATTTATGACGATGATGTTCTTTTGATTGTTGTTGAAGACAGATTTTTAAGTTCTTGTCTTTAGGATAGATGTGTGTGGAACAAACAAGACTGTTTCTACATTTAACCAAGTTCAAAGGTCAATATAAAACCTAAATAGGTCTACTGATGTATGGAAAAAACACACAAGCTCCTCCATGAAACCAGCCGTCAATAACCAACAAATACAGTAATATTATTATATATGTAGTCTCAGCTTGTTAACTGAATACATTTTCATAGTATTTATTTACAGAGTATTCAGAAAAATCCTGTCAATAAAAAAGGCCATCATTTGAACACACACCACTAAAGTTGAGTTTCTGCTTTTCTCAGAGCACATTTTTTAGGTTATCACATCCCACACTTCTTGTCATGCTTGTACAAATTTCTTGCACCAATTTAGCGTCACAAACTACACAATGTCCTCTCTCCTCTATAGTCTCATCTCAGGACATCTATTTCTCTATTGTTTGATTGCACAGTGATCCTCTGACCTGTAACTGCCACCTACCAAACACAGCACATTCACAAGCCACATATACCTATACGGGCGAAATAAAACTATATATGTAGAGCGTCTATCATCTGTTATATGCCAGCGTATCCCTCAAAATGTGGAGATCCTCCTCCTTGTGTTTACAAAACTTGTCCAAATGAAGGAGGTGAACTTGGTCACAGTTAGTCAGATTGGTGTCAGTGTGCAGTTAAGATGCAATACATGCTCTGGCCCAGATGAAGGCAGGCAGAGCAACTTCTCTATACTGAGAGAAACATTTGTGCAACATTTCGACCAAAAATAGTCCTGGTCTCCACCGCAACGCAAGAGAGCTGCCTTGGTTTAGGCCGATGGGGTTGGCAGATCTCAACACACACACACACAGTGCATTTCACCGCTGTCATATGGGAGCCAAAGTCATGAACTAAGCCCATCCTGTAAGTAGACTGTGACAACGGAAACATTGTGGGGAACAAAAGTCTACAAGTTCAAACGGAGCAGCCCAGCGGACCAAGTTTGAACTAACTTTTTTTTTTTTCAAATCTGATATATGTGTGTGTGTGTGTGTCCCGTTCAGAATGTACAGAATAAACGAAAAGTCCAATAGTTGAAGGAATCTCCCATTAAAACACCTTATTAAACTTATTACAACTGTCAGGACAAAGATGAGAGAGCTTAACAAAACCTGACAGAAGCTATTACATACACATATCAAACCATCATACGGTTGGGATAAGTGCGTCAATATAATAATAATAATTCATTAGATTCTTGTACTTTGAGGTATCCCTGAAAACTTTTTTTTTGTTAAAGTTATTAAATGATGTTCTAGTTCCTACCTGTTCTGCTGCGCTCGGATCCAGTTGTTGCTCAGCTCTCCAAGAAAAAAAGTTTGTCCTCCCACCATCCGAAGCGCTCAAGTCCGAAAAGTTTGACTCTCAGTTCGGCTGTGAAACTACAGACAAGCCGGTGTTTTTATTTTTTTATTTTATTGAAAGGGAACCCCCTTCAGCCCGCAGTCTTCCCCTGCTCGATCCCCTTTCACACAGACATGGCACTCGAACCTTCTTGTCCGAGTCTCCACAGAGTCGCTGACCTGTCAGTCACCAAAAGTCTCCACACTTGTCATGTAGAGAGAAACAGTCAGAGATCAGTGCGACGGGCTGTGTACGTCTGTGTGCGCGGTGTCCTCGGCAACAGGTGTCAGAAATAAAGTGAGATCTCCTCACGGCCATCACAAGTTTCCAAACGCTCCCCAACTAATTACGCACCCAGAGAAAAGGAGGAGGAGGGAGGAGGAGGAGGAGGAGGAGGAGGAGGAGGAGGAGGAGGAGGAGGAGGGAGGTCTCTCTCTCTCTCTCTCTCTCTCTCTCTCTCTCTCTTTCTTTTTTTTTTTTTTTTTAACGCATCGAGAAACACGAGTTTGAGACGGAGAGAAATCGCGGAGAAACAAAATAACTTCACTGTGTTGCTCTGCTGGTTGAGAGAGAAATGTTGAGGGTGAAAAAAAAAAAAAAAAAAAAAAAAAAAAAAGCTGTCAGAAGTGGGATTTGAACCCACGCCTCCATTCGGAGACCAGAAATCCCATCGACTAGGAAGGAGTCACACCTTGAGTCTGGCGCCTTAGACCGCTCGGCCATCCTGACAGTGGAGAAACTTCCACTCTCTATAATGAAGAGCAACATATATTACGTTTATATATATATATTTTGTAAACTCATGTTATTGACACATTGTGATTATTAACAACCAGTACAACTCGCGTTTGCAGCTGATTCAGTGGTTTCAACCGTTGTTTAGGTATTTAAAGGCACAGTTCACCAAAAAATAAAAAGTACATATTTTCCCTCTTACTTGTTCTGGTATTTATCAGTCTACATGGTTTTGTTGTGAGTTGCCTTGTTTTGGAGATATACGCCATAGAGATGTCTGCTTTCTCTACAATATAATGGGAGTTTGTATTCATTGAAATAGCCAGTCCAGTTTCATGGAAGTTCGTGAAATAGGGAAGAAATAAAAAAATGTGGTTTGTGTCCAGGGATATGAATTGTCTGTTTTTTTTTGGTGTTGCTCAGAAGGAAAATTAAAACAATGGAGAGTCAATTGGGAGCTTTAATCGTGGTACAAGCAGTAATGAATGCGTCCATGTGACGTCTAACATCTAAGACCAACCAGGAGAGCAGTGTTCAACACCTTGTTGTTGCCTTCACCTAAGAGGTGGTTTTGTTGCCTAAACCTAGGACCTAGATAAACGTCTTGTAAACAAGCTTTGTAAAAGTGTTTGATTTCAATTCAAACCAGATTTCTTTTTAGTTTAGGGGGTATGATTTAAATTATTCTCATTATTATCTACCCAAGATCTTCCTTGTTGCCAGTGTTTTGGTACTTTTTGTAAAAAGAAAAAAAAAAACGTTTAATGAAATCTTAAGTAAAGAGGTAAAAAAATGAAACACCAAAGTATGGTTTACATTTTGTACTACCTTGTCATTTGCAAGTGCCTTCATCATTTCAAGTGTTGATTGTAGAAAGAAATGTTATAATGTTATAACCTAGGATTTCATGATAAACCTAACTGTTCATGGACTTGTAGCCTAAGCCCAACCATGATGTTTTTCCTTATCTTAACAAAGTGGTTTTGTTGCCTATACCTAAGTCAATAGATTTTATTTTGTGCTTATTTCACAAATTGCCATGAGACTGTGTTGAAATAGCCCTGCAAGTAAGATGAAAAATACATATTTTTGAGTTTGAGGTACACTGTCCCTTTAAGTAATTCTCTGTGGTTTCATGATTTGGCTCGGTAACTATTGTGAAGTAAATATGACACCTGAACCTCCACCTCCGATTGAAGACAAGAAGTCCCCTTACTGGGGAAAGCACTGAACTTTCAATCTGGTAAATTATACCTCTGGACCATCCAGACAACTGACTGATGAGGTCAATGTGGACTTTTCAAAACTGGCTTTGGTTGTATTAGACCGTGAAGGCCCTTATAAATCACTGAGAACCTGATTCTATCCGTCCCTATCACTCGTTGGGACATGGCAGCTTGGGGAGAGATATTCTCAGAAAGCAATAAAAGTCACAGGAATGCACAGCCGCAGGAGGAACAGGAGATAAGGAAAAACGTCTTCAGTGTCGGTGGATGTTTGGACTGTCCGCGGCTAACAGCTTATTTTAGGAGCTCCACTCCTCTCACCTTGTTTTTATTTCCTCTCAAAGGTTTTTTCCTACTGCTCTCTGCCTCCTTCTGTTTCTTCCGTCTCGTCAGTTCTCTCCATCCCCTGCTCCCTCCCTCTTCCCTCCATTCATCCCACCGACAGTTCACTAATTTATTTATTTTACAAGCCATATATCAGAGAAAATAATGTATACAAAGAGCAAACATCCAAAACCAACAAGCAACAAGTTTATGCCTTAAAACCACAACTGAAATCATTAATTATTAAGCTTGAAAACGTGTATTAAGAACTGAGAGTGTGTGTTTTAAGTTGAGCTGCTGTTTGTTTTGGTCTCGGCTCTCCCTCTCCTCTCTCTGTTTTCTCTTTCTCTCCGTCACCCTCTCCTTCTTTTTCTTTGCAGTCATGTGTGATGTGATGTGTGATGATTGAAACCACGTCTACCCAAAGCCAACGCAAGCCCTCCCCACTTCCTCTGCAGTCACTCAATTTTCATTTCTCCTCCCGGTCTCTCATGTGTCTCAGTCCTCCTCTATAGTACATTATATACTCAAAGACTGGATGGAGATAGATTTTTAACTACGCACATGTTCAAACGTTATCTCAAGGACGTGTTTTTTTTGTGTTGTGAACCTCCGATATCAGCAGGATCTTATCAACGCTCAATGTCTGCAAAGAAAGGTGTGTATGTGTGTTTGTGTGTTTAAGACAAATCCAAAGGGGCAAACACATACAGAAATAATTTCAATTCCAAAATACACTAGTATAGTATATAATAATAGGAATAATGGCTTAAACACTTAATTGACTAAATTAAGTGTTTAATCCATTATTCCTATTATTATATATTATTACTATGTACTATCTTACAGAACAATAGCCCAAGTATTGAAACTTGTACTGTGTCCCACTTCTGTAAATACTAATAGTAAACAGTTAGTATTGTATATTCATTTTCATAGTTTAAAACTTTTCTTCAGCTACTATGAAACAATCTATGTACTTCATATTCATTGTATAAGTGTAAAGCAGTAATAATAGACACGTTGGAGACATTGATACTTGTTGAAAGCACAGGTTTCATTAAAGTAGCATGTTTCATAACATATTATATACAAACAAAATTAAAAAAGAGAAGAAAAAAGACAGGAACTCAGTCAAACAAAACTTGGTAAAAGTGCCTTTCCAAATATTTAATATTACATTTATTAGTGTTTTTATTTTGTGTTCCTAGAGCAGTTTCATCACCATCCACTATTTGTTTCACAGTAATAATTTGTAGCGCCTCCATTTCTTTTACATAACACATTGTGCGACAGCAGTGTCCATCTACGATACATTCAAAAATCAAGGAGATTTTTGTCTGTTTTGAGAAAATGTATTATCAATATGTCTTTCTCTGGCACACTGTTATGATGTTTAAGTATGTAATATTTTGCACAAATTTTTGATCTGAAACAAGACTGAGCTCTGAGTTACAGCTGAGACAAGAAGATGAAATGATGTCTGGTGCTCAGTGGGTTGTGTCTCCACTCTTTCCTACCTATCTCTCCCTCCCTCTCTCTCTTTCTCCATCACATAAATCAGGCAGTCATAAACGCGTAACTCTTCCTCCTCCTTCTTCTCGCTGCATCCGTCCCTTCTGTCTCCCTCCACTGGCTTTTATTAGGACAGTAGATGGAGAAAGCAGAACGGATCCTTCGAAGCAAACCCAGGTACGGACACACTGAACCAAGCGTTGCCATATGTGAAGGTAAACATATGTTACGTTAACAGACTGTCGGGGAGTCGACTCTGAAGTATTTTATTATGTGAAAAAGGATGATGTTTCCACTCTGTTTGAAAATTCTTTAAGTCAAAAGGTCGGGTCAAGGTCAAGGTTCAAGGTCAATCGAGCTGGGTAGGTCTGTTAAACCAGATTTTCTAGTTGAATGAACGCATTACTCTGAGCTGCCATAATATGCAAGATGCAAACATTAAGGAAGTGTGTGTGTTTTTCCTGTGTCGTTCACTACATTCACCTCTATAACGCATATTTTAGCCACCTAAAAGAGAGGCCCACCTTAAAAAATAGGAATCAATAACAGTTTAAGTGTACCATATATTTAGCATTTGTAACCGCTTTATCTTGCTGTCAGACAGCCCTCTCTGATGGGGAACAAAAAGGGCTAAAATGTGTTTCAGCCGGTGCCACCAGTCTACAGGAGTACATGGCTTTTTCTCCTGTTCAGGTACTCCTTTTCTTTTTCTTCAAAGTAAGTGTTTGTTAACCGCCAACTTCTGTGATTAATACACCGATTTTGGATAAGTACTTCTTGCAACCCCACTGGAAAAAAATCGGAGCTATTCCTTTAAGACAATAGTAATGGTATGGCTTGGGGTGTGTGTCTGGTGTGTGTGTGTGTGTGTGTGTAAAGAAGTGGAACAGGATGAGGCCTGGGCTATGGAACAATGTCATTATTGTGGGCGGATAAGAAAATAAACCACTGGTGACAAGATAAGAAGCACAGTTAAGAGGGAGATAGAGAGAAAGAGCGAGGGAGACAAAAGGAAAGGAGGGGAAGAAGAGGTCAGAAAAAAGGAAGGGAATTAAACAAAAGGAAAGATGTTAAGCTAAACTCTGTCTTTATCATTTTTACTCATGTCAAAAGACAAAAAACACAACAAATTAGACCTGGCCTCTCTCACATTGAGTGAAGGTGTGAGTGAGGATTAATCGAAGGGGTCACAAGACAATTAAAGGGATGAGAGAGAATATTTCAGTTTATTTTTTGTGCCTTATTTTTGTTGTTTTGTGCCTTCTTCCAGTCTCTAAAAATCCTTCAAACAAGAAACAATATGAGAAAGGAAAAAAATCATCTTTTGGTTAAAGTGCTTGTAACTTGCCGGGTCTCACCTGTGAAACCTTTAACGGAGATACTGTAGATCAAATCACAGACAGAATCCTTCCAAAATGAAATTAAGATAAATCCATATTTTATTCCATTGTCTTCATTTTCAATTCACAACAAGGTCACGGTGAGTCCCAGTCATCACCGTTCTAAAACATTATCAGTATAAAACAGACAACATAATACTGGATTTACAACACAAGCTCGTATCTGATGGAGTTTCATTCCAAAATAAGACACTTTGTCAAACATCACACAATCTAGCAATGATCATTGGAGTCGTGAGCAATTTCAAACTTGTAACATGTGAGGTACTTACACCTCAAACCAAACATGTGATATTATGGAACAAAACTCCTCATTTACATCCATTTGGGCTTTTTTAATACACAGAAAGCCTTATGATGGTGTAAAATCTGATTTGAGTGCAGTGTAAATCCCCATCTTTAGGCTTTGTCTCCACCAGGTATTTCTTTTAACGGAGCAGCACTAAACAGTTGCATGTGGCCAGTCACGGTTTCAGCACTCACTACAGTATAAGACAAAAAAACCCAAAACAGTTAGAGGAACTTTTGATTGAAGTTGAAAACATTGGAACCTCTAGTGCTTGGTGCTGTTAGCGTTGAAATCATGCTAATGCTGTCAGCGCTGTGGGAAACATGCATCAGAGTGTCATTTCCACTGTAAACTACAAGAACGAGAAACTGATTCTGATGAAGTGTTCCCGACGGACACAGAGCCTCATGTAGGTGCAATATAGGTTCCCAAAAACACTCCTGCTGACAGAACAAATCTGCGGTTACTTGTTAATCACAAAAAAAACCCATACATGACAATATTTTCAATTAAACAAGTGTTTTTTATATATATATATATATTACCAAAAGCAAAAAAAAAAATATATAGAAATTATTTAATATTCCCCACCTCCCATGAAAAAAGATGCTTCAAGAAGGGGAAATTAAATCAGAGTTACTCTATAAGGATTGTCTGAAAAAGGTAAGTGAGGGATTGTCTGAACACAATCTAATTTCAGCATGGACACCATAACTGAACTTTCTTAGGTTAAAAAGAAACACTAAACCTCTACACTGGTGTGTTTTAATAAAGGGAGTATTGCGAGATTTAATGTGGTGTGCCATTCATTAATAATGGGAAAAAAATAGACAAAAGTATTACGATCCCCTGACAAAAGCTGTTAATTAAATTTCTCTCTTTACAATATACACAACTATCTAGAGGTTACTGCTGAAAGAATCTGCAAGTTGGGACGTTTCATCAGGACAAAATGAAAAAAGAAACTAAAGGTTAAAAAGATAGCAGCAAATGATGTAAAGAATCAAAGGCAGCTGAAATAAACACATTTTTGAGTCTGAACCAATCAAATAACAATGTGGTAACAGCGTGTAAGTCTGGCATCAGAAACAACCTGGCAAGCTCGACCCACATTCACCCTTTTTCTTCAAATTATTTCCCCCAGACGATACACATCAAGTCACGTTAACAAGTCTGCTGATTGCCTTAAAGGACACAAGATGGCCGCTGCAAAGTGTCACAGATGGCGAGAGCAGTGAAGGCTTCTTCTGTTTCGAAGTAGTTAGGAAAATACTTGTTTGACGTCTCAAAAACTAGCATGCCAACAATGCACTGTGAACTGAAAAATTGACGATATTTCCCTCAGCTGGCACTGTGTTTTAAAAATGATAGAGACTAAAGACACATTGGAAGAATATTTTTCAGTAATGACGTGTTTTTTCCAAAAATGAGATGAGTGAGGAAGTCCTCATCCTGTGATTTAAGTTGTGTAGGAAGGGATCATGGGCGTTTGCTGGCGACTTCTAATGGTCCTGTGTGTGTTTGCTTGCTTTCGGACTCTGCGTGCTTTAATTAATGTATGTATAAGCTTATTTGTGTTTCTGTCAGTGTGTATGTGCACTCGTCGTGTGTCAGCAGCTGTCCTCGAGGGCGTTGACCACTTGTTCCAAAATGTCGGGGCATCGCTCGGCGATCTGCTGCAGGACCTGATTGGCGTACTCCTGGAGCTCCGCCCCTTCCCTCTCGCACAGCGCTAACTCCGCCTCCAACTGAGAAAGAATAAGACACAGAGAGAAAGGCAAGGGATTTTAGATATTTTTTTAAACCAACGTCATGCAATACATCCAACATGCCATGTAAAGGAATTGTTTGTCATTTAGGGAAATATGCTTTTTAGCCAAGCAACGAGATGGATGAGAGGATAGAAGCCACTCTGAAGCTGGAGCAAGAAACTGGTTAGATTAGCTTAGCATAAAGAGAGAAAAACATATAGCCTAGCTCTCTCTTAAGTTTACAAACTCTGCCTACTGTGTTAAAGGTCACAAATGAACGGTTATATCTCCTTTGTTTAAAAACGGGGGTTAGGTGCCGGACTGCTTCTTGGTCTGGCACATAAGTTACGCTTACTCTCTATAAAACATCACATTTTTGTGACACACACGTTGCTTTTTGCACAGTTTAAAAAAACATGTGATATATGTGTAAACTAGTGAGCTGTCAAGGTGCCGGTAGGTGAATTTTGTTACCTTTGTACAGAGCCAGGCTAGCTGTTTCCTCTTATTTCCAGCTTTATGCTAAGCTACGCTAACTGGCAACTGACTGCAGCTTCATATTTAATGAACAAATATGAAAACAAACATCAGTGAGGTATTCATTTTCTCCGGGCAGAAAGCAAAATAAGCGTATTTCCTAAAATGTAGAACTGTTCCTTTAAATCCATGTCCCATGTTGTTCCTTTAGCAAAACGGACATAAAAAAACACCCAACTTTTTAAATCCAATATCAGTCAAGCACACAAACACAGGCAGAAAGACAAACTCTCCTCGTAGCCCTGTGGATGAGAGGGGAGGGAGCTTGTTTAAGGCAACACACACACACACACGCACACACACACACAAACCCCCCCACACACCACGCATATCAGACTGTAATCTGAAAACACCACAATGTAGTTCTTTCTGACCATGCAGAGTGGAACATTTCTGTGAGAGAGTGCTGATGTTATTTTCTTTGGCTGCAGCCGAGCTGAGACGTCAAACCTAACAGACTTAATGACCAATACATCTGTATCAATAAGAGCAAAGCTCAAACAGTCATGTAACACAAGCCCACATGTATGTGTGTGTGTGTGTGTGTGTGTGTGTGTGTGTGTGTGTGTGTGTGTGTGTGTGTGTGTGTGTGTGTGAGGCCTGGGTCAGATATTGGCAAAATATCTCCTCGTTAAGTCTTAACCTCTTCCCTCCGCTCTCATCTCTTAGCCAGCAAATCTCCGTGGTATCTTTTATTACGGTGGCTTTATTTATGTGTAAAACTGCTGTAAGTAATTATACTTTTAATGATTAATGAAAATGTGCCTAATAAATCACATATGAATATAGTACCGTATCCATATATTATGTTTTACATTATTTTTGGATCTGCTACATCGACTTTGATCATTCTTTTTCAAAGTCAGCCTCTTAAACATCCCCCCCAACTAGATGGTGCGATACTAAACTGTGGGATATCGCTTTAAATACATGACAATATGTTATACGCTGATTGATCAATTTGGTCATGTCAATAAAACACAATGTAAACAATACATACACAATCATACCTACTAACGTTTCTTGCAATAAAACAGCTTTATTTATTGAATATTTAAATGATTATTTAACATGTAGTCCGTAATGTGCTGACATCTGTGTTACTCCCTGTACGCTGACATGAAGCCGGATAAACAATCATCAGTCCTGGGAAGTATTTGCAAATACTATTTTGTAAAGACAGGAGGAGAGTGAAGACAGAGGAGAACATTAAGGGAGAAGTGAACAGTGAGTGAGTTAAAGAGGAGGTGAAGCTGAGTATGAAGCTATGTGAGAGAAGCAATGAGGCTCGACCACTTTGCCCTTCCTCTGTGCAACTGTGTAGGGTTGCAATAACTTACTTTCCCTATCTATAATGCCTAAACATCCTCTGGCCAGTATCCTCATGTGTGTTTGCATATAATTCAACTTAATGACCTTGCGTTTTAGTTGCAATTCCCCAGAAAAACACGGCAGTAAAGATTAGATCGTAAAACGATTGAGAAGAGATAAATGGTTTAGTATGTGTCTGCTGTCTTCTGCTCTCTGACTCACACAGCCTTGACCTACACCAGAGAGAGACGGTTTGAAAAAGGCATTAACAATTAAGATTAAATGGGTCAAACACAGTGCCGATACTGCCATATGCATAAAACGTGATCATATACATTGAAGATACAAAATATGAAAGACAGATCAGTTGCAGCAGCGTCTGCATTATCCATAACTCACAGTTAAAAATTTGTGATCGGTGCAGTTTTAATGAGGGAATCAATCAATAAGGGATGTTGGCGTTAAACTGGATTGCTGCTTGTGTCCTTTTAGTACTACAGTATTACAAAAAAGTACTGATTAACATTGTGCTATACCATTGTTCACGTCAGCATTCAGTGGAACTAGCTTTGAGGTTTTAATACAAATCTAAGTGTTTTACCTCCTAGGTATATCTTTTTTTACTTTTTGTTTAAGGTACTGCTGGTTCAGATGATATTTTACTCACTCAATTTAATGCTAAGATCTCTAAACAAAGCAACACTGTAAGACACAGTTTTTAGAAACACGACCAGTCAACCATTTTTTAGGCATAATACCAGTAAATCAGTGGTTTTAGTTTGCGACCACTTATAATGAACCAGTGTCTTCTTGTGTTCCCTTCTCACAGATTGAATATATCTACAAGCTTTGAGCAGCTCCACCAAAAATACATTTTCCCATGAAACATACAATTTCATTTGAATATCTTCTTTTGCAATAATTCTTTTGAAAAAGTATCCAAACCAAAATGGAGATAAGTAAGAAAAAGTGGAAACTATTTGAAACTTTTTCATTTTCCCCATTATTCATCTTCCGACCCATCTCATTCACTATGTGCCCAGCGGAAAGGTCCCGACCCACTGGTTGAGAACAACTGATCCAAACTAGTTATTTGTTCGTGAAATCAAAGGTGAATATACCTGAAATCTGCATGTGTGCAGTCAGTGGTTGGACCACGAGAAGAAGCAGATCTGTCTAAAGCTCCTTAAAAGGTTTTGTTAGTTAATGTGGTTAAACTGAGGACATGTTTAAAACCTGGCTGACTGCTCGCCCTAATAGACTTTATTCCAAAGCTGCGTCTAACAGAGTCTCCACATACTTAAATCACTACAATTAAACCCGGTGGGGAAATTGTTCTCATAACTGATATGAATAACAGCCAAAACCTGAAAAAATAATCATAGTTTTTCTCTGAAAGTAATCATAATTTAATTCCTGTTGCCACGTTGCTAAGCAATAAACTTCATCTCTTGCTTCATTTACTCCCTAGATCATTTATGACCAGAAGAAATTAAATATAAACAGCGTTGCGTGATAAAGTGTCCAGTTATGAGGTATACCTTTGGATGTTGTGGCTCCAACGGATCATGTCTCATGCAATCACAGTGCGTGTGGTAAGAGAGAAATGTAGATGAAATAATGTGGGCAGTGTGCCAGATTCAGGACTTCTGTAAGAGTGTGTGTGTGTGTTTAATTCTTAGGGTTTGTGGTAAGGTATGTGTGTGTGTGTGTGTGTGTGTGTGTGTGTGTGTGTGTGTGTGTGTGTGTGTGTGTGTGTGTGTGTGTGTGTGTTTAGCAGATGCATTAGTGTAGGTGTCAGTGGTTTGGGTGTTCAACATGATAGGTGTGTGTGTGAGTGCATGGCATGACGCTTAAGTGTATGTTGCAAGCTCAAGTTCTGATTTAGTGAGTGACAGAGAGGATTGTGGGAAGCAGAGAGATAGACCGAGGGAAGGGATAAGACATATGTGTGTGTGTGTAAGTCAAAGTGAGAGAAAGAGGGTTTGTTAAAGAAGATTCTTACTGCAGCCATTAAAGCTCCATTATCGTGATGGATCATTATCTGCCTTATCAGGGGTCATGGAGATAAACACACACACACACACACACACACACACACACACACACACACACACACACACACACACACACACACACACACACACACACACACACACACACACACACACACACACACACACACACACACACAGTCTTGCATGTACAGGTTATCAGCTTAAAAATGAGGATGAGGGTATTGTGTGTGTGCGTACACACTGACCCCTTAACACACGTTGCAGGGCTTGAACCTCTTTGCAGAGGAATGCTAATGTTTTCTAAAGAAACCATAACTCAGCAGAGAGAGATAGAGTCGGAGAGATTAACAGAGAGAGAGAGAGAGAGAGAGGGCGACAAACGGGTAGCGGTAGAGAACGAGAGAGTGTACAAATATATGATCTAACTGGAGTTCATAAGCCCATCCTGTTACAGACACACATCTCTCAAAGTTACTTGACTGCAGTTTTGTTCCATTTACAGACGATTCTGAGGCCAGAGGTCTGTTTTTTATCAGGAAACTGTCTCTGTCATTTTATGCCAGTGCGTGTTGAACAGTAAACTTCACCTTGTTTTGACTGATTGAGGGGAAATGCTGTTCTATGAATCATGAGTTCCCAATCCCTTGTCTCCATAGACCAGGGCTGCTTAGTGAGGCCCACTGTACCACTTCCACAAAAAAATGTAACCAGAGGCTGCACAAATAATGTTGTTAATGTTGGATCACAAATGTAGCAATGAGCTCTAATGGTTTCACCTTCACCTTTTTACCTTAATGAAATGACTATAATGAATATTTTTTTATATATTATGACATTTATTTGAAAAATTAGGTAAGGGAAAAACAAATAACTTTTCAGTTTTGGGTGTACTACGAGCCACTACGTGAAAATGTAAAAGTCCTGAACTGTGACCGACCCCATCCATAGGCCCAATTTCCATCATTTTTTAAATACTTGCACAAAAAAACCCAAGATCTGTTACCTATTTCATCCAGTCTTAACCAACTTTAGTATAAAAAATATTTGTATGACAGTGAATTGCTTAATAGCTTTTAAATATTCCTAAATGTTCCCCAATAACTTAATGATTGGCTGAACATTAACAAGTAAAAGGTAAAGGAAAATAGTGCAAGTGACAGAGCAGCAGTGCTTGATTGGAAATGTGGAGGGTAAGAAAACAGAAACTGAGGTGAAAAGGTGGTCCGTTTCTGGGGAAAAAAAGAAAAACCTTTATGACAGACTCTTACTTAAACAAAAGCAGCAGGAAGACATAGGGGAAGGAGAGGATGAGGGACACAGGAAAAGTCTGGAGGGCAAAGCTTGACCTAATATTCCTCAGCAATAGCACCAAGTTGCACCAGTAAAGATACGATCAGGAGGTTTAAAAAGGCTCCAGACCACAGGAGCCCTGAGCAGGGCTATAGAAAACCCATTATGAATAAGAGCAAAGGGATAAAGTACAATAGGCCTATGTTGGCTATTATAATCCCTGTCTCTCTTCCTGTCTCTATTCAAACCATTAGACTCTTACAAGCTTACACTGTATGCAGTCTGCTTTATAAATTGGCCGCCCGACCGCGCCAAGCCTAAATGTGCCTGAGCCATGTGACCGTATGTGTGTGAATGAGGGTGTGTGCTCTGTTGTAGTTTGTAACAGCTGTAGTCCAGGCAGCTCAGCTTAAAATGCAGGCTAACGAGCCGCAGTGGGAATAGAGCTTGAGGACTTGAACATGAAACTGCTCCTGGAGGACTAAAAAATACTGCACTCCTTTAGCATTAGCAGCTGAAGAAAAATACGGTGTAAGTGTGGGCAATAGAACATAACTTGGTAATTTCATTTGGTACCTCATTCCGTCAGCTAAAACGACTGTAGGAACATATTCATAGTTCTAAGTTTGGCCTCTGGGAGCAGTTAGTTAGGAGGGGACAGATGATTAAACCACCATCCAGGGCCTTGCTCATGAGCACTTGTAGTAATTGGCAAGTAAGGGAAGTGTACATCTCCCGCCCCGGCCCTTAATTAAAGTCTGGGAACTTAAATCGATGAATTAAATTCTCCAACATTCACTTATTAATGCCAGTTAAGATACAGCTAGAGGTGGGCTTGTAAGTGTGCTAACTACAGTGGAACGACTTCATAGAGAACAAGAGATTATTGAGCATATAAAAAAAGAATTAAACTGTAAACTGGCCCTCTAGGAGTAACAACACCAGGCTGGACTAGTAAACAATAATGGCTGCAGAAATAAACAGCAGAAACAGACTCCAACATTGACTGTGTAAAGGTGTAACCTCCCAGTGGGCCATTCTGAAAATAAAAAAAAACTGATACACAGTGTTAAGTTTGTATAGGAAATAAAAAGGTAAAAAAAGAATCTACAGGCGAGACAAGAGGAAGCCTGAGGCGCTTTGAAAAACAGCTGATCCAAAGATAGAAATCAGGAGTATCAGTGGTTCATCTTGAGCTAAACTAAGCTGCAAGGTATGTAGCCAATGACCCAATTTGGCTTGGCTTTGACTTACAGGCTGTCAAACAAAAACAGATTTTCCTGCAAAAAAATATTTTTGACAAAAAAACAATAAAATACAATATAAAAAATAGAAATACTACATTTTCAATAATGTTGAAATTGTTTTACTATCCTATAGAAAACCTTGCTATCCTAAGACTTGCACATTCATGGTGACCCAATCATAATTGTAGGGCAAATCATAAAGCCACCTGCTAATATATCATTTTAATATAATTTTTGATGGGGCAGAGTAGTGAAGAAAATTGTACCTGAATAATATAGCAATCATACAACCTGTCAATAATTAATGTTATTGTGGTTAAGGGAGCCACAGTCTCCAAAATGATCGTTAATACACATCTTTGAATACATTAATATTAAGACATAAAATAAAATGTCTGTTAAAAAGAAAGTTGTAACAAAGAAGATGACCAACTACTCAGTTAACACAAGAAGTTTCTGTTACACAGTTTTCTGGCCATTCCACTGCACAATATTCACATCCTGTTGACTTTTTCTGTGCTTTACAAAGCCTAAACTATCACCTCAGTCTAAACCACAGATGTCAAGACAATTCTAAATATTTGGCCATTGATCACAGTGTATGGATTAGTACATTTAAAGGTGTCTGAACTTTGTTAAGTGTTGGTAATAGTCTCAATGATTGTATGGCTGTCCATGAAGGAACAACCAAGGAATAAAACGTGAATGGCTGCCATTGTGAAGATTTAACAGCTTAAGATAGAGACAAGAAAAGTGTTGGAGTAGAGCTTGTTTTTGTGAGTTACCATTACTGGCTTGTCTTTCCATTATAGACAACAGAGGATGGAGAGAAAGACTGGTAGAAGATGGAAAAGCAAGGCAGTGATTGTGAAGTGGGAGCTGAAAGAGTGCGACAGAGAGTCAGAGAGAAAAGGGGGAAGCAGATTGATCAAGAGTGAGTGACAATAGCAGAGCAGAGACTGATTGGGAGAATCGAGAAAGAAGACAGAAAGATTTAAAAGAATAGAAAAGGAAGAGAGGAAATAGGACAGAAATCAAGAGGAGGGGGAGAAAAGAGTGATGACCAGAGAGAGAGGGAAAGATCAAGGAGGAAGGACAGAAAAAAGACAAATGCATGTAAAAAGAGGTCGACTGGTAAAGCCATTAAGCCTGGCTTCAATAAATCTGCATAGAAACCCAGCAGTCCGTCTGTAATGACCAGTGAAGGCCTTTGTGTGTGTGTGTGTGTGTGTCGCTGTGAAATGGGCACTGTGGGTCTAACATGTGCGTCTGACTGTCTCTCCTTTTGTCCGTGTTTCATAGTGTGTGTTCACGATGTGTGTGTGTCTAATGGTCGTTCGAGGACCTCAGTGTCGTATTTAGAGAGAAAACAATAATCCTTGGAGCAGGAAGCAGAGCTGCCTAATGAAAGCAGAGAGACCCCAGACCACATCGCAGCACAAATGGATGGGTCTGACTCTCTGCTCTAGACAACCCCAGCTCCCCCAACCCCTCTGCTCCACCTCCTCCACCCTCTTGTCTTCCCTCCACTCCACCCTTACAATTTTCTTTGCACTTTTCCCTTGCAATGTGGTGGCTGCTTGAATCCAATTCAAAACACGGCTACTCTAAGACGTGTTCAAACCGTACACCTCAGCTCCTCCACAACGCTCTGCTACTCCAGAGCGTCTCTCTACTCCTTCACTACGACATGCGCCCGGCTACCACTCTACTAAGTCCAAACTGTTTGCTGTCCTGGCTCTTCAACGGTGGAACAAACTCCCTGTTGACATCAGAAACTCTACACATCGTCCTTCACAGACTGAAAACTCAGCGGTTCTGACTGCAAATTGGCCCATAGAATAAAAAAAGGACTTCCACTACTTCCATTGTCTCTACATATAGCACTTGACCTGGCAGCATATTTATTAATTTTCAAGTTGAAAGACTTGCATGATCCCTGCACATTTTGGGGACGTTCCCACATGGTTGAATGAACTTATTACTGGATGAAAGCATCAGCTAAATGAATGTAATGTATTGTGTTTATTTCTTGTCTTGGTCATGTCAGAGTTAATTAGACAAATTGTTCACACAGTTTTAATTCAAATCTGATCATGTATTCAGCTTACATGTGAACTAGTAGTTTGAGGAAGGAAGTTATAACCATCACAGACAGAGATGGCAACTCCAGGATTTTTGTCATGCAAAACCTACACACAGACTAATAAAATAATAATAACCTCTTTTTATATATCCAGGGATGTTGAAGTTACATACACACAGACACACATTCAGCCTATCAGTTCAATTGTAATACTTTAGTCGCCCTCTATCTGTGTATACATTTCAGCTACGCCTCTTCCTGTTTTTGTATCTCAAAATGGACCCAATCAGTGACCTTGAAGCTGTGAGGGCTTGTCACACGACGACACACAAACAGAAACACAGTGCCTTTGTAGTCTGCCAGTCTGTAGAGGGCATCAGTTTGCCACAGGGCATCAGGCTGCAGAGCTGAAACAACAATGATTGAGTAGGATAGATTTGAAACCTAAAGGGTTGGATTTTTTAACGCGAGGCAAGACGAGCTTTATTTATATAAACATTTCAGAAGAAAGATTTATTCAGATTTTCCCATGTTACTTTGACCACATACTTTATAGGAATGACTGTTGCACCGATTCACAGAGCACTTAATGTCACCAGCAGCATATTGGTATTGTTTTCCTGCTTCGCAAGTTTGTTATAAAGTCATTTAAATCTTTCAGTTGACCGAACAGCCGCCAGACCCTGTGCGATAACGTGTCGTATAACTTTAAAAATGCATGTTAAGCAAGCTAAAGGGAAAATATGTATTCTCTTCTTCTATTTGGAGATCATACTGCAACAACGATGACATTTGACGTCTGTTGCCGTGTGGCATTTTCCTTCATTACAATGACTTATAGAGGTGTAATTATGTGGACTCAATTTTCACTGAGGTTTCTCCAGCTTGAGTTGGCTCAGAGACACATGCAGTCACTCACGGGGAGCAGTCCTGGATTTAGCAGATAGAGGGTCTTGGGCTAACAATTCATGCTGGAATCATAAGAGCAGCGATATAATGTCCGACTCAGCCAATAACACTTAATATGTTTTTTTTTACAAAACCAAACTCAGGCAAATGTACATGGACTCATATGAGCTCACAATCGCCAACACACACACACACACACACACACACACACACACACACACACACACACACACACACACACACACACACACACACACACACACACACACACACACACACACACACACACACACACTTGTGCGTTCATGCATACAATAAAATTTGATAGCTTTTCATGTACATATGTGCGTATACACACACAAACAGGGGGTTTCTTATACCTTCACACTTCAGGCAAGGGAGGCAGACATAGGCCAGAGAGAGACTTCCTGTGTGCATTTGTGTGGGAGCTGATGCCAGTTCTCTTCAGTGCTCATTAGAGACGTCATTGAGCCATAAAGGTTATTATTATGACTATGGCACAGAAAACAGCTCTTTTAGTAAAACCTCACTTTTGGAATCAGTGTTACTTTTGTAGTTCAGCTGAGGTTAAAGAGAGACATGGAAACAAATACACAGGAACACATGACCGAAAAAATTATTTTCAGCAAATCCATCATTTGAAAGCTTACCTTTACTGTGCTTTAGTTTTGGTCAAACCATGCCATGTTAAAATCGACTGAATTAAACGTTTAATTCCTTCCCTGATGTCAGTCCAATCAAATATCAGTACAGACGAGACACAAGAAAGGAGTCAGACATTCAAATGTCAACTTTAAATGAATGTGACGCACCGCTTTGGCAGCTCAGAAAGGCCTAACTGCGGTAAAACGAGACACAAGGCATCGTCACAAATTAATAAATCAATCAGCTGCAATTTACCCGGTCCACTATTTAGCTTATTTTTTCTCCAGCAGTTGGTTTTCAGATAATCATTCTGATCAAACATTCGCTAATTAGCACTAAACAAAAACAGCTGAGGCTGATCAGCTGGGGTATAAAAATGTGATTACCAAATTAAGGGCAATGCAGACAAACGAGGAAAAGTTGTGAGGACTCATCCTCTGAGGACCAGAGGCCAAAATCAAATGTCTGTATCAAAATCATGGAAAATAGTTCTTGAGATGTCTGAACCAAAGCCGTAGGTTGATCGACATTGACATCTCTACAGAAACACCTCTAAAAACATCACCTCGGGTAAAACCTTTGCTGTTGTAAGTATTGTTTCACTTCAAGGCTTTTTTTTAATTTTTATGCTTCAATAGTCACAGAAATGAAAATGTCTCGATGACATTGAAGATGGTAAGGAAATGACTAAACTGGAAGATGACATGCAATAAATAAACCCTGATCATCACATTTAAATGGAGCAAACATGAGCACAAATTAAGAAAGCTCGAACAACATGTTGCTTTGTTCAATAAAAGGCCTTGGATTTACCTCGAATGTTGGATTAAAACATGCATTTTGTTCAAAATCTGCTGAGCGATGCGTTGCTGAGGTTGGTGTGCTGACATAAAAACTTTTAGATTTTAATAAAGGTTTTCTGAGGCACTCCTTACTTTTGTGTCAGTTGATAACTTCACTTACTATGCATCCTTAAAACGCAGTATGTGGAAATTTTTAAGTAGTTTAGTTTCGATTTTCAGAACTGTAAAACCAATCTACAGTAGTGAGATCAGTTTATCTTCTCAGCACAGAAAGCAGGGATTTCACTCTGTAAGGCCTGAGTTTACTGCTGAACTCCTTAAGAGTTTCTTGCTCTTGATGCAACCAGTTATCTGTACTGGGAGGTGCCTGATTGATAAAGGCTTGCTTGTTCTCACCCACCACCCTTTCCTCTAACATGTGAGCCAAGCGACTTTGCCGGCTCTCGCTCCGGTTTTACAGAACAGCGTAGAGTTACATCAGACACCGTGTTTGTAAAAATGTTCGATCAGACTGTCAGTTACACAAGCCTCCAGTGGTCATTCATGTTAATGCATGTGTGGGCATGGAATATGAAGGTTTCCATGTGTGTGAGTACGTCTCTGTCCATGTGTGTTTTACATGCTATTTTAGTATGATCCTAATGGCTTTACAGAGTGCCAGGCATTTTAACAGAGCCAGGCAGAGGCTTGTAAAACACACACACACACACTCACCACAAGACAGAGAAGAGAGGTTGGCAAACTGGCACATGGCAGTCCGGAGGGAGTCTGTGTGTGCATTAAGAGGGTCAGCCAGGGTGACGGTGACACATGATGAAGGAAAACGAGAAACGCGGGCCTTGAATGAAAGACAGGCAGTGTGTGTCTGCGATTGTGTGTAGGCAGGGTCGGGGTCTAAAGCAGACACATGGCGCCAAGTGGCACTGCCACGTTTGGACGGAGCGAGGCAGAAAGATTCAAACTGTGATGTCGTTAAGGGAAACATCTCACCAAAAAAAAAAAAAAACAGAGAATAAAGAACCACTTGCATTTAAAAAACTCTCGAGCTCTTACACCTACACTGACATCCAGTAAGTGAGATGGTGAGAGTTAAAGGTAATGGTGATGGAGGCACTTTAGAGGAAAAATAAGGGAAAGAGGAATGGTCTTCCTTAGGGGAAAGAAAAACACTGAAGAAAAGCCAAAGCTGAGAGCGCGATGGCAGAAGAGAACGTGATGAAGAGGATGAAAGAAAAGTTTATAGTTTTCATCCAAAAGCCGAAACCTTAGAATTAAAGTCCAATAGTTGCTCTGCAAGCATTGAAATTAACTTTGACCAAACGATTCAACGAGCACTCTATAAAATAACTTATGTATCTAATTTTGTATTTTACAATAATCACACATACTAAAAACAAATGTTCAGCCCTTAACAATCACTGAAATTCCCATAACTTTAACAAGTAGCTGGCTAAACTTAACCAGCCCTTTACCGGCAAATCAGAGTATGAGTCATTCTGTAGCATACATACATATGGGTCAAACTGGAGGACACGATCAATGTTGTCCCTTTCCAATGCTGCAGATATGTTGCAACGGCTCTATACCATGCAATGCTAACTTAAAGGTGTGATGCACTATTAAAATCAAGAACCTGAATCAAAATGTGCAGAAGGCGCCTATGCACACACTGTAGCATGCTTTGACAGTGTTTACCGGTAATGTAAATTATAAATGATCTGTGGTGAATTGGTTAGATTTTTTTGCTTCCCTTGTAAATTGGATGTGGCCATGAGCATAATTTGGTTGAATTGTTTTCAATATTCGAAAATGTTTTTATAAATTTAGGGTAGGAATGATGGTTGGTCGTTTAAAGTCATTCAATCTTATTAGATAAGCTTTCACAGCGTCCTGCCCACATGATTAGTTTTAATCAAGAGTAAGATTTTCTTTCAAAATGTGGATCAGCGGCCTCCAGACCACAGTTTACTGTCTGCATTCAGGCAGATGATGAAAAATACGTACAGTAATTGTCTCTCCGTGGAAGTCACCCATACTGTGCCTTTAATGTACACAGTGATTAAATTACATCTTAATTAAGTGTATCCAAAGTTTATTTAAAGTGACACCATAGCATACTGTGCCATATTTGAAGCACTCAGACAAACAGAGACATTTCCCAGCATGAAGACATACAATAGGTCTTTCATGAGATCTTTAGGAAACTAGTCCTGCTGTACCCCAACCACACACTCTGTCACATTTCTCTTTGAGTATGTGTGTGTGTCTAGAGTTACCCTTTTTTAAATGTATACCACATGTAGCGACCATGTATCGCCTGATATGTTTTCAATATGGAGGAAAAAGACGAGCAAAAGAGAGAGGGACATGGAGAAGCCATACCAAAAAGTTTTTAAATTTAATAATACACTGCTTATATTCAATATCTGAAAACACAACGGGGTTACCATGACAATGCAGCTACATCAAGGCGAGCAGTCAAGCCAACTTTCCCCTAAGCCTCACCTTTCTGTATCCTCACTTCCCTTTTCTTTGCCCTCCTCCCACTCACAGTTGACAACTCTTTCGACAGTTAAATAGTAAATTAGCTCCTCTCTCGCCTCCTTGCTCCATATATGAACCAACCCTCCTGCTGCTGCCAAAAGCTTGAAGCAGAGTTTACTCCCTATGAAATAAAATGTCTCAAGCAGTATTTGTTCTGCAGCCAGGAGCTTGTCGTCAGGTGACCCGCTGGAGTAAATCTTTTCAATAATGTCAAAGGCAGCTCCAACAACCTGCCAGACCGACCAGTGTGTGCCCTACTCCTGCAGACACACACATCCAAACAGTTACATGGACTCACATGCACACGGTGAGAGCAATGACACAAACTCACACAAGTCATCACATCACACAAGCAAGCTCACAGAAACACACACTCGCTGATTTTAGGATTTAATAAATTGTGAGTGATAAAATGTCCTCACATTATTCGATTGCAATATGTTCCCCCCCTCATGTTTCAGAAGTACACACAAACACAGAAGATGCACACAAATGGTCTCACCTGTTCGTGTGTCATGCTGTGCAGCTGCGTATGCCAGGAGGCGGAGTCAGAGCGGTGATAGGCGGGGGGCGGGGCGAAGTCCTGCAGTATGATTGGGTCTCGCTCCTGACACAGTGAGGTCAGGTGGCTGATGTACAGCTTCAGTTTACTGCGATTCTGATTGAGATCCAGGAGAGGAGAGAGGATCTGGAGGAGGAAGGAAGGGCATAGGGGTCAAAAATGAGAGGGACTAATTTCATTGTACACAAAACGTAGGTCTATACTGTCTATGATAATTGTTTAAAAGATTTTACCAGATTAGAAACACACATTAAGTTGCACAAGAGATGGAAAGATGACGTCTGAGAACAGTTAACACTGTAAGTCATTATTTTATTCTTTGATAATCATTAATTATAATGCTTACGCTACAATAGTTCGTGCAAAGCCGAAACGAGCTAATGGAGACTAAACTTTCGAGTTGGGCTAAAATAGGATACATATGGGATAAGGCAGGATGAAAACAGACATTGAAATGGAGAGATGACAGATGATAGGATTTTGTAAAAAAAGTCCCACAAAGTCAAAAAGAAGCCTGAATACTGTGAGAAATAGTGTTTTGTCAGATTTCTCTCAAACCAAGGATAATAGCACATTTCTTCTATTTTTTATTTGAATGATGTGAAAGCTGCTGCTTAAACTAATATACAAAATAAACCTTTAAGATGCACAGTGAAGCATATTCAAAATGTTTCTGTATCTTCTGACCTGGCCTTTTATCAACAGAGAACTTTCAACCAACTGCAAAGTAGCGTTGTCACACAAATACATTTCTCCAGATTTAATATAGAGAATTGATCCAGACTGCAATCGACAGTTAACAGCTTTGAATCTGATTCCCAGGTTTAAACAGCGAAATTTGTCTCACAGTGGCCAGAACTGATGTCTGTGTGGGAAAGAGGGTCAGACGAGCTTAACAGTAACCCCCCAAGAGACACATACGCACACAGATAAGACACACAGACTTGAATTGAAGGATTTAAGTGCAGAGGAAGCATGTTAAGAGGGCTGTCAGTTTGTATGAGTATGTGTGTATTGGTAAAGTATATTCAGTCCCAGTGGGGTCTGTCCTCACCCATGATCCATGCTCATCATCACTCAGCCCACACACACAATCACAAGTTTCTCAGAAGGATCCATTCACTCTCTATCTGTTCTCCATCTCATGTTTAACATAATTCTCTCTTTACCATTTACTGTGGATATAAGAATTGCAAATGTGTCATCTGTTTTGACTGGACTTTTATTCTTCATGCATTTAATTCAGACAGATAGCAGAGTAATCCTGTGTCATGGTTTTCAGTCAGTATGGATTATGTCATGTTTATTAAAATACTTGATTCAGATTTGTCTGAAAAATTTATATCAGGATCCTCAAGCATAGTTTAAACATGGAATATTAAACTGGATGTAACCATAGTGACACTCCATGCCACTTCAGCTCACTGCTCTCTGGTTTGACTATACCAAGCATGGTTTGAACTGACAACAAAAAGATTACGATTTTAAAGACACCTCTTTTTCGCTTTGGTGGCCATTATGCAAAGATGAAATAGTAAAATATAACATGATAAAGAAAGACATTAATATAGAAAATAAAAGATACCTTGTCGTACATTGTTGCTTGCATGCTGTATTCACCGAACTCAATAAAGGGACTCTGATGATCTCATTTCTTGCTTATTTTATTTTAAATTATGTATCTCTCCCAGACACATGGCTTTAACATGTTTTATAAATTTGAAAGCCAGCCTCAACTGTCAAAACAGTGAAAAAACAAACTGCAAATTGATCATGTCCCAATATAACATAACATTCAACCATTTATTATTCAGTAACTTAATACGTTGGAGCATCCTGGCAAACAAATGAAATAACTAGATCTGGGTGTTTTTTGTGAGAAAAAAATTGCATGCAACAAAGAAAGCAAACAGTAAATCAAAGTAACTGTCACTTTTGATTCTGAGTCCTTATTTACTGCAAACACAAGACACACTCACACACACACACACACACACACACACACACACACACACACACACACACACACACACACACACACACACACACACACACACACACACACACACACACTAGGTGTATTTTTATGTGTTTTTTTGCCCATCCCCATTGGTGTGTTCATGAGTAGCCACCTTCCTCGCTCACAACTGCTCGTTTTTCACACAAGCAAACCCAGTGCACATACCCACACAGTACAGTACATACAGCAGAGCCACAAACACGTTACGACACAGAAAAAACACACAAGCACACACACACTCATTCATACAGGGTCGTTATCAAAGTTGTAAATAGTTCTAGTTACAGTATTTTCCAGTGAGGACCTGCCAGTAGGTTACAGTCCATTAAGAAATACATTACTGAACATTTCCCTCCGGAGGAGAGAGGGAAACGGAAAGAGAAGCAAAGACAAAATGATAGAGTAAAAGGCTGCAGGGAGCCAACACATTCTGCATTTCACAACACCTCTGTTGCTGTATGTTATGATGTATGCTGACAGCAGCAATGCAACAAGGACGTTATCGCTGCGAGACTGTCGTGTATATGCCAATATGCGAACACATCTCTTAAAATCTGGCTTTAATGTTTTAAAAACATGCTCAACATATGTGCAACAGCTGTTCTCTCACACTTTCTATTCCAGACTATTCTGTCAGAAAGCTTGAAAAAAAAAACGACCGTCCACACTTTCCAGACCTGCAGTAAAGCTCTATGGATCAAATGCAAGACAAATGAGAAACAGACAGAAATAATGGAAGGAATGATGGCGATATAAGGAAGACATTAAGAGAGAAATAACACCAGTGTTTTCTTTCGCTTTTCCAAGAAATATTTAATGACTAACAGAAACAAGTATTGAAAAATAAGCCTGAATTTATGCTAGTAATAATAACAAAGATAACACTGCCTTTTGAAAGTCTTTGCAGGACTTTAAGCCTTTGGATTTACTGATTTTATAAAGTTGTACAGTATGCTTATGCCATGTTTTTATTGTGTTACACAACCTGCAATGGTCAACGTATGCAGTGTGCGTTTGTTTAATAAGTCCACAGAGTTCTCCAATGTCTTACTGTACTATGAAACAATCCCAGAGGAGCCATAATTTTCTACGCCGCTGTGCGTGTGTGTTTGTGCTTCTTTAATAGCCTCCCATGCCTGCCTACCAGACCCTTACTGTGCAATGAAACTACTCCAAAGAGGGACATTCAGGTGGCCCCACACACTGGCCACCTTTTCAAAAAAACCTTCCATGGCAACGTTATATGATGATATATATCATATCATATAACAATGTCGTATCATATCATTTCATATAACAAATAACCCAAATCTCTTTAATCACAGAAGAAGAAATGTTCTTCCAGTTTTCTGAAAATATACTGTCAAGTAAGTTATGAATAACTAACTACACAAATAATGTATCTAATATCAGCAGTAATGTCATGTCAAAATCAAATATTTCTCTTACCTTTAGTGTAGCTTTAATTAAAAAAAAGTCATACAGATCAACGTTATGAGATCCTGTTTGATATAACAAGTCAGACCTTTGAATCGTTAATCATGAACTAAAACACTGAACTCCTTTACAGAAAAACACATTTTCACCTCTTCCCTGTCTTTTTTCACTGGTGCATCTAATACCACCGACGACCATATAAAATGCAATATACCATAAAAAGTTCCTCAACAATGCTGGATGTGTGTTAAGAGTGCTCTCCTGTGTTTCAGTTGTTTCTGAAGCATTTCATTCTCCAACTGTTGAACAGAATTCCCTTATTGAAAGAGACACAATCACTCACTGTTCTGATGTAATGTGCTATGGCGAATTACCCGCCTTACTCACCAAGGAGAAGTGTGTCCGTACTGTAAATGTGAATACTCATGAAGACATAAAGAAAGGTAGACTGGCCTGCCTCCCCCAGCAGGAAGGTGCTACCGCTAATTAATAACCAGGGTCAGACTTAGATCTGCTGTTGAACTTTTGGGCTTTTATCATCGCAATGGGAAATCCCACTGGTGGAAATGAGCTGCCCCTAAAACCAGCATGTGCTACTCATATGTGGTGTTGCCTCCACTGTCCTGTCAGTAGATCAAACCCTTTTAGTAATGTGAGACCAAACTTTAAAAATACTTTCAGCATGACATTATTTCATATCTTTCAAAACAAATGAACTTGTCTTAAGAATTTTACCGGAAGTGACGTTAGATATTCATCTCCAGTATTAACAGTTGTATTATTCAAGGTAATTGTTGAAACATAAAGATTTTCAAGTGTTTTTTTTTTAACTTAATTCTAAATAAGATGTGTTCAGATTAATTTGAGTGGTTTCAGTTCTTGCTCAACTTGAAAGTTGTCATGCATGTGCAATAAATGACCTTTGGGCCTTAAAAATACTAGAAAACCCTATTGTGTAATTAAGTTTAGGGCAGTGTCAAGAGAAAAAATAAATCACTTTACTTAGTATTTTGGTAAAGAGCAGCAGCTTTCCTAAATCTTCCACTATATCCCACACATAGAGCAGGTCCGGCTGAGAAAAAGCATGTCATAAAAGAAGACAAAGACTGAAACATTAAGCATCCAATGAGAAAAGAGATGCACTGATTCAACTATTCAACTATTTTTGACTTACACTCCAGATATTAGACTGCATATCTGTTTCTTTAAAACATAGGGTAAGACAGATCTATGGTGCTCACCATGAGCGCCTGGGTATGTTGAAAAATGGGTACGCAAATATGGAAAGATACATAATTGGCAGTGGGGTCTGCTGGGTCCTTCCCCAGAAAAAAAAGGTAGTTTAAAACAATTTTCTTGCATTTCTACACCACTTAATCTCTTGTATTGAGTCAAGAAGCAGCCACCTGCACTAGTTTAGTTTAGTGAAATTAGGGCTGGAAGCACCAATTTATTAGGCTTGATGTAGAGGATGATAGAATCTATATGGCAAAATATGAGAAAAAAATGTCCAGAGAAATCATCAAAACGTTGAATGTGGGTGGAAAGAAGAGATGATAAAACATAAACATACCCACACAAAAGAGAGCAGGATATAAATAAAGCAAATGAAGATTGTGGATGGAATGATCCTCAGAAGATGAAGATGACTTGATATCAAAAGATGATAATAATGCACATAATTCAAGAGTTGATTCGAAAGCATTCCTTTTTAGATAAGATAGTGGACGTTGAAAAAAAAACACCGGAAAATCAATTGTGGTCACTCACACGAGAGATCAAGAAATGACTAACTTTAGACTAAATTACTAGAGAGAAGGAAAAACTCAGGAAGAAGAAGAGTTTCAAGAGGGAATGTTGATGAAAGAACGTAAGAAATGAGCATGACGAAAATGATATGACAGTATCACAACACCAGAACCAGCTCACAAGCTCACGGATGAAACAAAAGAAAAGCAGACGGAAAAAAATGGAAGACGAATGAAGAGAACATCCAAACGCGTATCTGATCCAGATAAAGAAGACGCTCACCCTTCTGTACAAAATGGCGGACCGAGAGAGAGAAAGAAGGCCTGTGGCTCGCTAGGCCCAGATACCCTCCTCATCATCCTATTGGTTAGTTTGGTCCAACCGCAGCGTGAGTTTGGAGAAAGCAGGAAGTTAGTTGGTGAAGCAGAACATTTTAGTAAAACATAGTAAGCGCAGGAAAAACGTGTTAGCTAGTAATATTTGAAACAAATAAAGTAAGTTCATGTAACTGTTACACTGAGTTCAAATACATGAAAGTGTGACTTGCTGTCTTTCCCTTGAAAAAAGACTTGTTAATGAAAATGATTAGAACATTTAGAAAATGGGAGAGATCTTACCTGGTCGGGGAGGGCTTGTGATTGTTGGGCTGCTCTGAGTTTGGAGTGGAAACCTTCAGGTGGTCGTCCTCATAGTTGTCCGCCATCAGCTTCATCCGGTTTTGAGTCTACAGAGAGAGAAAGAGTCACAAACAATTAGAACCCACACAAACACATACACAAATACCTGTACATCACTTCATGTACTGTACATACACACACTTATAGGAGCACTTTGATGGACAAACATATACAGTAGACTTCTGTCTTTTCTATTTCCTCTCCTTTTCTTTCATCCGACACTCTCATCTCTCCAATCTCTTCACTCTTCTCCCTAATGTACTTTATTCTCTCCTCCTTTCCTTTCCTATCCTCTCTATTCCTCTCTTGCTGCTCCATCTGTTTCACATGTTGGAGTTTAACTTTACATTTTACAGTGGCCTGGAAAGAACAAGGGTGTGAGAGAACGTGAGGGAGGGAGTCAGTCTAAATCTGTCAGTCTTGTACAATCTAAATCCCTTTAGCCTCTCGCTGAGCCCTGCAAGGAACAGGGGCTTAAGCGGGCCAGACTAAGGTTGTGTGTGTGTGTGTGTGTGTGTGTGTGTGTGTGTGTGTGTGTGTGTGTGTGTGTGTGTGTGTGTGTGTGTGTGTGTGTGTGTGTGTGAGAGAGAGAGAGAGAGAAAAAACGTGAAAGAGAATGTGAATGAAAACTTTCATATTGTTTGTTTGAAAGCTAAATGAAACACTGCATTTTTGCAAGAGTGTGTGAATGTGTTTCTGAGATGAGATAGTGGTGCTAAAAATGTGTTTCACACTGCGTGTATGTGGGGACCATACAAGTGTGTGTGTGTCTATGTACATAAGTCAAGTTGAAGAGAGTCTCCCCTGGCTGAACACAAACATTATTCATTTCCTTGTTTTTTTAAAGACAGCTTTAAAATTAAACACACACATATATTTAAAACAAACATGGAGAGTAAGCAGTTCATCTTGAAACCACATAAGTACAGGACCTGGAGTCCCCGCAGCACTTGTAAACATAAAAAAAAAACACACACACAAACTTTTGCAGACATCCACACACACACACACACACACACACACACACACACACAAACAAAATAACAGCTGTGGAGTGATTATTATTTGTTTCCGTCTGTTACTTCCTCGTCCAGTAGCATGTAAACTTAAGTCAACAAATTATCTTTTGTTAACAAAACAAGAAAGAACACAACGCAGAGAAAGAAAGTATGACACAAAAAATATGAAAATTAATCTGAAAATGCTTTTATTTTTAAATAATATCCAGATACCAGTATTTTAAAGGTTTTTTTTATTCAATTCCCAACACACTGAAATGACATGTAAAGCACAATTATTGAAACTGACACTCGGTCAACAAAACCCTGAGCTTAAGTCTCCAAAACTCTAAATAGATTTTCTGCTTTGCACGTGGTTTGCAACTCAACATTGCACTGCAAACAGTTCTCTATATAAAAAACTGAATTTTGACATGAATTCACTTGTTTGACTTCTCAAAACACTGACATTGAAAATGCCACACCGATGGATCAATTGGCCAAAAGACCTGCCACCGGGACAAACACCTAATTATTTGGTTGTCAACTAATGAATCAGGATGTAAGACCTATTAAAGGACCCATGATGAGAACTTTGGTTTACTATGTTCTCATGATTTCACACTGTCTGGGGTTCACAGCTTACATGTTAATAGGCATAATGGGTTGCCTTGATCACCAGGATCTGCTCTACTCCACGTAACAAAAATGTCGTCACACTATGCGTCCCTAAACTTAACCCTAACTGTACGCGTAGAATCCAAGGAAAACTTGTTTTCTACAGAAACCACAGGAGAGATATCTGCATTGCCAAACTACAGGGATGAAACATGATCTGTCAGAAGTGGGATTTGAACCCACGCCTCCATTTGGAGACCAGAAGTCTCTTTGCTGAGGAAGGAATCAACCTTGAGTCTGGCGCCTTAGACCACTCGGCCATCCTGACATGTGAACCTTGCAGTCTGTCTGGGGTTCACAGCTTACATGTTAATAGGCATAATGGGTTGCCTTGATCACCAGGACCTGCTCTACTCCACGTAACAAAAATGTCGTCACACTGTACGCGTCGCTAACCCTAACTGTACGCGTAGAATCCGAGGAAAACTTGTTTTCTACAGAAACCACAGGAGAGATATCTGCATTGCCAAACTACAGGGATGAAACATGCAGGTAAAATGGTTTGTCAGAAGTGGGATTTGAACCCACGCCTCCATTTGGAGACCAGAAGTCTCTTTGCTGAGGAAGGAATCAACCTTGAGTCTGGCGCCTTAGACCACTCGGCCATCCTGACAGGTGAACCTTGCTGTCTGTCTGGGGTTCACAGCTTACATGTTAATAGGCATAATGGGTTGCCTTGATCACCAGGACCTGCTCTACTCCACGTAACAAAAATGTTGTCACACTGTACGCGTCGCTAACCCTAACTGTACACACAGACTGTACGCGTAGAATCCGAGGAAAACTTGTTTTCTACAGAAACCACAGGAGAGATATCTGCATTGCCAAACTACAGGGATGAAACATGCAGGTAAAATTTTTGTCAGAAGTGGGATTTGAACCCACGCCTCCATTTGGAGACCAGAAGTCTCTTTGCTGAGGAAGGAATCAACCTTGAGTCTGGCGCCTTAGACCACTCGGCCATCCTGACAGGTGAACCTTGCTGTCTGTCTGGGGTTCACAGCTTACATGTTAATAGGCATAATGGGTTGCCTTGATCACCAGGACCTGCTCTACTCCACGTAACAAAAATGTCGTCACCCTGTACGCGTCCATAAACTTAACCTAACTGTACACACAGACTGTACGCGTAGAATCCGAGGAAAACTTGTTTTCTACAGAAACCACAGGAGAGATATCTGCATTGCCAAACTACAGGGATGAAACATGCAGGTAAAATGGTTTGTCAGAAGTGGGATTTGAACCCACGCCTCCATTTGGAGACCAGAAGTCTCTTTGCTGAGGAAGGAATCAACCTTGAGTCTGGCGCCTTAGACCACTCGGCCATCCTGACAGGTGAACCTTGCTGTCTGTCTGGGGTTCACAGCTTACATGTTAATAGGCATAATGGGTTGCCTTGATCACCAGGACCTGCTCTACTCCACGTAACAAAAATGTTGTCACACTGTACGCGTCGCTAACCCTAACTGTACACACAGACTGTACGCGTAGAATCCGAGGAAAACTTGTTTTCTACAGAAACCACAGGAGAGATATCTGCATTGCCAAACTACAGGGATGAAACATGCAGGTAAAATTTTTTGTCAGAAGTGGGATTTGAACCCACGCCTCCATTTGGAGACCAGAAGTCTCTTTGCTGAGGAAGGAATCAACCTTGAGTCTGGCGCCTTAGACCACTCGGCCATCCTGACATGTGAACTTTGCTGTCTGTCTGGGGTTCACAGCTTACATGTTAATAGGCATAATGGGTTGCCTTGATCACCAGGATCTGCTCTACTTCACGTAACAAAAATGTCGTCACCCTGTACGCGTCCATAACCCTAACTGTACACACAGACTGTACGCGTAGAATCCGAGGAAAACTTGTTTTCTACAGAAACCACAGGAGAGATATCTGCATTGCCAAACTACAGGGATGAAACATGCAGGTAAAATGGTTTGTCAGAAGTGGGATTTGAACCCACGCCTCCATTTGGAGACCAGAAGTCTCTTTGCTGAGGAAGGAATCAACCTTGAGTCTGGCGCCTTAGACCACTCGGCCATCCTGACAGGTGAACCTTGCTGTCTGTCTGGGGTTCACAGCTTACATGTTAATAGGCATAATGGGTTGCCTTGATCACCAGGATCTGCTCTACTTCACGTAACAAAAATGTCGTCACCCTGTACGCGTCCATAACCCTAACTGTACACACAGACTGTACGCGTAGAATCCGAGGAAAACTTGTTTTCTACAGAAACCACAGGAGAGATATCTGCATTGCCAAACTACAGGGATGAAACATGCAGGTAAAATGGTTTGTCAGAAGTGGGATTTGAACCCACGCCTCCATTTGGAGACCAGAAGTCTCTTTGCTGAGGAAGGAATCAACCTTGAGTCTGGCGCCTTAGACCACTCGGCCATCCTGACAGGTGAACCTTGCTGTCTGTCTGGGGTTCACAGCTTACATGTTAATAGGCATAATGGGTTGCCTTGATCACCAGGACCTGCTCTACTCCACGTAACAAAAATGTCGTCACACTACGCGTCCCTAAACTTAACCTTAACTGTACACACAGACTGTACGCGTAGAATCCGAGGAAAACTTGTTTTCTACAGAAACCACAGGAGAGATATCTGCATTGCCAAACTACAGGGATGAAACATGCAGGTAAAATGGTTTGTCAGAAGTGGGATTTGAACCCACGCCTCCATTTGGAGACCAGAAGTCTCTTTGCTGAGGAAGGAATCAACCTTGAGTCTGGCGCCTTAGACCACTCGGCCATCCTGACAGGTGAACCTTGCTGTCTGTCTGGGGTTCACAGCTTACATGTTAATAGGCATAATGGGTTGCCTTGATCACCAGGACCTGCTCTACTCCACGTAACAAAAATGTCGTCACACTACGCGTCCCTAAACTTAACCCTAACTGTACACACAGACTGTACGCGTAGAATCCGAGGAAAACTTGTTTTCTACAGAAACCACAGGAGAGATATCTGCATTGCCAAACTACAGGGATGAAACATGCAGGTAAAATTTTTTGTCAGAAGTGGGATTTGAACCCACGCCTCCATTTGGAGACCAGAAGTCTCTTTGCTGAGGAAGGAATCAACCTTGAGTCTGGCGCCTTAGACCACTCGGCCATCCTGACAGGTGAACCTTGCTGTCTGTCTGGGGTTCACAGCTTACATGTTAATAGGCATAATGGGTTGCCTTGATCACCAGGACCTGCTCTACTCCACGTAACAAAAATGTCGTCACCCTGTACGCGTCCATAACCCTAACTGTACACACAGACTGTACGCGTAGAATCCGAGGAAAACTTGTTTTCTACAGAAACCACAGGAGAGATATCTGCATTGCCAAACTACAGGGATGAAACATGCAGGTAAAATGGTTTGTCAGAAGTGGGATTTGAACCCACGCCTCCATTTGGAGACCAGAAATCTCTTTGCTGAGGAAGGAAACAACCTTGAGTCTGGCGCCTTAGACCACTCGGCCATCCTGACACGTGAACCTTGCTGTCTGTCTGGGGTTCACAGCTT
This sequence comes from Anoplopoma fimbria, assembly GCF_027596085.1. Taxonomy (NCBI): domain Eukaryota; kingdom Metazoa; phylum Chordata; class Actinopteri; order Perciformes; family Anoplopomatidae; genus Anoplopoma; species Anoplopoma fimbria. Next base: position 9,862,802 of record NC_072471.1, on the reverse strand, counting down.
ACATGTTAATAGGCATAATGGGTTGCCTTGATCACCAGGACCTGCTCTACTCCACGTAACAAAAATGTCGTCACACTACGCGTCCCTAAACTTAACCTAACTGTACACACAGACTGTACGCGTAGAATCCGAGGAAAACTTGTTTTCTACAGAAACCACAGGAGAGATATCTGCATTGCCAAACTACAGGGATGAAACATGCAGGTAAAATGGTTTGTCAGAAGTGGGATTTGAACCCACGCCTCCATTTGGAGACCAGAAGTCTCTTTGCTGAGGAAGGAATCAACCTTGAGTCTGGCGCCTTAGACCACTCGGCCATCCTGACAGGTGAACCTTGCTGTCTGTCTGGGGTTCACAGCTTACATGTTAATAGGCATAATGGGTTGCCTTGATCACCAGGATCTGCTCTACTTCACGTAACAAAAATGTCGTCACCCTGTACGCGTCCATAACCCTAACTGTACACACAGACTGTACGCGTAGAATCCGAGGAAAACTTGTTTTCTACAGAAACCACAGGAGAGATATCTGCATTGCCAAACTACAGGGATGAAACATGCAGGTAAATTTTTTGTCAGAAGTGGGATTTGAACCCACGCCTCCATTTGGAGACCAGAAGTCTCTTTGCTGAGGAAGGAATCAACCTTGAGTCTGGCGCCTTAGACCACTCGGCCATCCTGACATGTGAACTTTGCAGTCTGTCTGGGGTTCACAGCTTACATGTTAATAGGCATAATGGGTTGCCTTGATCACCAGGACCTGCTCTACTCCACGTAACAAAAATGTCGTCACCCTGTATGCGTTGATAACCCTAACTGTACACACAGACTGTACGCGTAGAATCCGAGGAAAACTTGTTTTCTACAGAAACCACAGGAGAGATATCTGCATTGCCAAACTACAGGGATGAAACATGCAGGTAAAATGGTTTGTCAGAAGTGGGATTTGAACCCACGCCTCCATTTGGAGACGAGAAGTCTCTTTGCTGAGGAAGGAATCAACCTTGAGTCTGGCGCCTTAGACCACTCGGCCATCCTGACAGGTGAACCTTGCTGTCTGTCTGGGGTTCACAGCTTACATGTTAATAGGCATAATGGGTTGCCTTGATCACCAGGATCTGCTCTACTTCACGTAACAAAAATGTCGTCACCCTGTACGCGTCCATAACCCTAACTGTACACACAGACTGTACGCGTAGAATCCGAGGAAAACTTGTTTTCTACAGAAACCACAGGAGAGATATCTGCATTGCCAAACTACAGGGATGAAACATGCAGGTAAAATTTTTTGTCAGAAGTGGGATTTGAACCCACGCCTCCATTTGGAGACCAGAAGTCTCTTTGCTGAGGAAGGAATCAACCTTGAGTCTGGCGCCTTAGACCACTCGGCCATCCTGACAGGTGAACCTTGCTGTCTGTCTGGGGTTCACAGCTTACATGTTAATAGGCATAATGGGTTGCCTTGATCACCAGGACCTGCTCTACTCCACGTAACAAAAATGTCGTCACCCTGTACGCGTCCATAACCCTAACTGTACACACAGACTGTACGCGTAGAATCCGAGGAAAACTTGTTTTCTACAGAAACCACAGGAGAGATATCTGCATTGCCAAACTACAGGGATGAAACATGCAGGTAAAATTTTTGTCAGAAGTGGGATTTGAACCCACGCCTCCATTTGGAGACCAGAAGTCTCTTTGCTGAGGAAGGAATCAACCTTGAGTCTGGCGCCTTAGACCACTCGGCCATCCTGACAGGTGAACCTTGCTGTCTGTCTGGGGTTCACAGCTTACATGTTAATAGGCATAATGGGTTGCCTTGATCACCAGGACCTGCTCTACTCCACGTAACAAAAATGTCGTCACACTACGCGTCCCTAAACTTAACACTAACTGTACACACAGACTGTACGCGTAGAATCCGAGGAAAACTTGTTTTCTACAGAAACCACAGGAGAGATATCTGCATTGCCAAACTACAGGGATGAAACATGCAGGTAAAATGGTTTGTCAGAAGTGGGATTTGAACCCACGCCTCCATTTGGAGACCAGAAGTCTCTTTGCTGAGGAAGGAATCAACCTTGAGTCTGGCGCCTTAGACCACTCGGCCATCCTGACAGGTGAACCTTGCTGTCTGTCTGGGGTTCACAGCTTACATGTTAATAGGCATAATGGGTTGCCTTGATCACCAGGACCTGCTCTACTCCACGTAACAAAAATGTCGTCACCCTGTACGCGTCCATAACCCTAACTGTACACACAGACTGTACGCGTAGAATCCGAGGAAAACTTGTTTTCTACAGAAACCACAGGAGAGATATCTGCATTGCCAAACTACAGGGATGAAACATGCAGGTAAAATGGTTTGTCAGAAGTGGGATTTGAACCCACGCCTCCATTTGGAGACCAGAAGTCTCTTTGCTGAGGAAGGAATCAACCTTGAGTCTGGCGCCTTAGACCACTCGGCCATCCTGACAGGTGAACCTTGCTGTCTGTCTGGGGTTCACAGCTTACATGTTAATAGGCATAATGGGTTGCCTTGATCACCAGGACCTGCTCTACTCCACGTAACAAAAATGTCGTCACCCTGTACGCGTCCATAACCCTAACTGTACACACAGACTGTACGCGTAGAATCCGAGGAAAACTTGTTTTCTACAGAAACCACAGGAGAGATATCTGCATTGCCAAACTACAGGGATGAAACATGCAGGTAAAATGGTTTGTCAGAAGTGGGATTTGAACCCACGCCTCCATTTGGAGACCAGAAGTCTCTTTGCTGAGGAAGGAATCAACCTTGAGTCTGGCGCCTTAGACCACTCGGCCATCCTGACAGGTGAACCTTGCTGTCTGTCTGGGGTTCACAGCTTACATGTTAATAGGCATAATGGGTTGCCTTGATCACCAGGACCTGCTCTACTCCACGTAACAAAAATGTCGTCACACTACCGTCCCTAAACTTAACCTTAACTGTACACACAGACTGTACGCGTAGAATCCGAGGAAAACTTGTTTTCTACAGAAACCACAGGAGAGATATCTGCATTGCCAAACTACAGGGATGAAACATGCAGGTAAAATGGTTTGTCAGAAGTGGGATTTGAACCCACGCCTCCATTTGGAGACCAGAAGTCTCTTTGCTGAGGAAGGAATCAACCTTGAGTCTGGCGCCTTAGACCACTCGGCCATCCTGACAGGTGAACCTTGCTGTCTGTCTGGGGTTCACAGCTTACATGTTAATAGGCATAATGGGTTGCCTTGATCACCAGGACCTGCTCTACTCCACGTAACAAAAATGTCGTCACACTACCGTCCCTAAACTTAACCCTAACTGTACACACAGACTGTACGCGTAGAATCCGAGGAAAACTTGTTTTCTACAGAAACCACAGGAGAGATATCTGCATTGCCAAACTACAGGGATGAAACATGCAGGTAAAATGGTTTGTCAGAAGTGGGATTTGAACCCACGCCTCCATTTGGAGACCAGAAGTCTCTTTGCTGAGGAAGGAATCAACCTTGAGTCTGGCGCCTTAGACCACTCGGCCATCCTGACAGGTGAACCTTGCTGTCTGTCTGGGGTTCACAGCTTACATGTTAATAGGCATAATGGGTTGCCTTGATCACCAGGACCTGCTCTACTCCACGTAACAAAAATGTCGTCACACTACGCGTCCCTAAACTTAACCCTAACTGTACACACAGACTGTACGCGTAGAATCCGAGGAAAACTTGTTTTCTACAGAAACCACAGGAGAGATATCTGCATTGCCAAACTACAGGGATGAAACATGCAGGTAAAATTTTTTGTCAGAAGTGGGATTTGAACCCACGCCTCCATTTGGAGACCAGAAGTCTCTTTGCTGAGGAAGGAATCAACCTTGAGTCTGGCGCCTTAGACCACTCGGCCATCCTGACAGGTGAACCTTGCTGTCTGTCTGGGGTTCACAGCTTACATGTTAATAGGCATAATGGGTTGCCTTGATCACCAGGACCTGCTCTACTCCACGTAACAAAAATGTCGTCACCCTGTACGCGTCCATAACCCTAACTGTACACACAGACTGTACGCGTAGAATCCGAGGAAAACTTGTTTTCTACAGAAACCACAGGAGAGATATCTGCATTGCCAAACTACAGGGATGAAACATGCAGGTAAAATGGTTTGTCAGAAGTGGGATTTGAACCCACGCCTCCATTTGGAGACCAGAAGTCTCTTTGCTGAGGAAGGAATCAACCTTGAGTCTGGCGCCTTAGACCACTCGGCCATCCTGACAGGTGAACCTTGCTGTCTGTCTGGGGTTCACAGCTTACATGTTAATAGGCATAATGGGTTGCCTTGATCACCAGGACCTGCTCTACTCCACGTAACAAAAATGTCGTCACACTACGCGTCCCTAAACTTAACCCTAACTGTACACACAGACTGTACGCGTAGAATCCGAGGAAAACTTGTTTTCTACAGAAACCACAGGAGAGATATCTGCATTGCCAAACTACAGGGATGAAACATGCAGGTAAAATGGTTTGTCAGAAGTGGGATTTGAACCCACGCCTCCATTTGGAGACCAGAAGTCTCTTTGCTGAGGAAGGAATCAACCTTGAGTCTGGCGCCTTAGACCACTCGGCCATCCTGACAGGTGAACCTTGCTGTCTGTCTGGGGTTCACAGCTTACATGTTAATAGGCATAATGGGTTGCCTTGATCACCAGGACCTGCTCTACTCCACGTAACAAAAATGTCGTCACCCTGTACGTGTCCATAACCCTAACTGTACACACAGACTGTACGCGTAGAATCCGAGGAAAACTTGTTTTCTACAGAAACCACAGGAGAGATATCTGCATTGCCAAACTACAGGGATGAAACATGCAGGTAAAATGGTTTGTCAGAAGTGGGATTTGAACCCACGCCTCCATTTGGAGACCAGAAGTCTCTTTGCTGAGGAAGGAATCAACCTTGAGTCTGGCGCCTTAGACCACTCGGCCATCCTGACAGGTGAACCTTGCTGTCTGTCTGGGGTTCACAGCTTACATGTTAATAGGCATAATGGGTTGCCTTGATCACCAGGACCTGCTCTACTCCACGTAACAAAAATGTCGTCACACTACGCGTCCCTAAACTTAACACTAACTGTACACACAGACTGTACGCGTAGAATCCGAGGAAAACTTGTTTTCTACAGAAACCACAGGAGAGATATCTGCATTGCCAAACTACAGGGATGAAACATGCAGGTAAAATGGTTTGTCAGAAGTGGGATTTGAACCCACGCCTCCATTTGGAGACCAGAAGTCTCTTTGCTGAGGAAGGAATCAACCTTGAGTCTGGCGCCTTAGACCACTCGGCCATCCTGACAGGTGAACCTTGCTGTCTGTCTGGGGTTCACAGCTTACATGTTAATAGGCATAATGGGTTGCCTTGATCACCAGGACCTGCTCTACTCCACGTAACAAAAATGTCGTCACACTACGCGTCCCTAAACTTAACCTAACTGTACACACAGACTGTACGCGTAGAATCCGAGGAAAACTTGTTTTCTACAGAAACCACAGGAGAGATATCTGCATTGCCAAACTACAGGGATGAAACATGCAGGTAAAATGGTTTGTCAGAAGTGGGATTTGAACCCACGCCTCCATTTGGAGACCAGAAGTCTCTTTGCTGAGGAAGGAATCAACCTTGAGTCTGGCGCCTTAGACCACTCGGCCATCCTGACAGGTGAACCTTGCTGTCTGTCTGGGGTTCACAGCTTACATGTTAATAGGCATAATGGGTTGCCTTGATCACCAGGATCTGCTCTACTTCACGTAACAAAAATGTCGTCACCCTGTACGCGTCCATAACCCTAACTGTACACACAGACTGTACGCGTAGAATCCGAGGAAAACTTGTTTTCTACAGAAACCACAGGAGAGATATCTGCATTGCCAAACTACAGGGATGAAACATGCAGGTAAAATGGTTTGTCAGAAGTGGGATTTGAACCCACGCCTCCATTTGGAGACCAGAAGTCTCTTTGCTGAGGAAGGAATCAACCTTGAGTCTGGCGCCTTAGACCACTCGGCCATCCTGACAGGTGAACCTTGCTGTCTGTCTGGGGTTCACAGCTTACATGTTAATAGGCATAATGGGTTGCCTTGATCACCAGGACCTGCTCTACTCCACGTAACAAAAATGTCGTCACACTACGCGTCCCTAAACTTAACCTAACTGTACACACAGACTGTACGCGTAGAATCCGAGGAAAACTTGTTTTCTACAGAAACCACAGGAGAGATATCTGCATTGCCAAACTACAGGGATGAAACATGCAGGTAAAATTTTTTGTCAGAAGTGGGATTTGAACCCACGCCTCCATTTGGAGACCAGAAGTCTCTTTGCTGAGGAAGGAATCAACCTTGAGTCTGGCGCCTTAGACCACTCGGCCATCCTGACAGGTGAACCTTGCTGTCTGTCTGGGGTTCACAGCTTACATGTTAATAGGCATAATGGGTTGCCTTGATCACCAGGACCTGCTCTACTCCACGTAACAAAAATGTCGTCACACTACGCGTCCCTAAACTTAACCCTAACTGTACACACAGACTGTACGCGTAGAATCCGAGGAAAACTTGTTTTCTACAGAAACCACAGGAGAGATATCTGCATTGCCAAACTACAGGGATGAAACATGCAGGTAAAATGGTTTGTCAGAAGTGGGATTTGAACCCACGCCTCCATTTGGAGACCAGAAGTCTCTTTGCTGAGGAAGGAATCAACCTTGAGTCTGGCGCCTTAGACCACTCGGCCATCCTGACAGGTGAACCTTGCTGTCTGTCTGGGGTTCACAGCTTACATGTTAATAGGCATAATGGGTTGCCTTGATCACCAGGACCTGCTCTACTCCACGTAACAAAAATGTCGTCACACTACGCGTCCCTAAACTTAACACTAACTGTACACACAGACTGTACGCGTAGAATCCGAGGAAAACTTGTTTTCTACAGAAACCACAGGAGAGATATCTGCATTGCCAAACTACAGGGATGAAACATGCAGGTAAAATGGTTTGTCAGAAGTGGGATTTGAACCCACGCCTCCATTTGGAGACCAGAAGTCTCTTTGCTGAGGAAGGAATCAACCTTGAGTCTGGCGCCTTAGACCACTCGGCCATCCTGACAGGTGAACCTTGCTGTCTGTCTGGGGTTCACAGCTTACATGTTAATAGGCATAATGGGTTGCCTTGATCACCAGGACCTGCTCTACTCCACGTAACAAAAATGTCGTCACACTACGCGTCCCTAAACTTAACACTAACTGTACACACAGACTGTACGCGTAGAATCCGAGGAAAACTTGTTTTCTACAGAAACCACAGGAGAGATATCTGCATTGCCAAACTACAGGGATGAAACATGCAGGTAAATTTTTTGTCAGAAGTGGGATTTGAACCCACGCCTCCATTTGGAGACCAGAAGTCTCTTTGCTGAGGAAGGAATCAACCTTGAGTCTGGCGCCTTAGACCACTCGGCCATCCTGACAGGTGAACCTTGCTGTCTGTCTGGGGTTCACAGCTTACATGTTAATAGGCATAATGGGTTGCCTTGATCACCAGGACCTGCTCTACTCCACGTAACAAAAATGTCGTCACACTACCGTCCCTAAACTTAACCTTAACTGTACACACAGACTGTACGCGTAGAATCCGAGGAAAACTTGTTTTCTACAGAAACCACAGGAGAGATATCTGCATTGCCAAACTACAGGGATGAAACATGCAGGTAAATTTTTTTTGTCAGAAGTGGGATTTGAACCCACGCCTCCATTTGGAGACCAGAAGTCTCTTTGCTGAGGAAGGAATCAACCTTGAGTCTGGCGCCTTAGACCACTCGGCCATCCTGACAGGTGAACCTTGCTGTCTGTCTGGGGTTCACAGCTTACATGTTAATAGGCATAATGGGTTGCCTTGATCACCAGGACCTGCTCTACTTCACGTAACAAAAATGTCGTCACCCTGTACGCATCCATAACCCTAACTGTACACACAGACTGTACGCGTAGAATCCGAGGAAAACTTGTTTTCTACAGAAACCACAGGAGAGATATCTGCATTGCCAAACTACAGGGATGAAACATGCAGGTAAAATGGTTTGTCAGAAGTGGGATTTGAACCCACGCCTCCATTTGGAGACCAGAAGTCTCTTTGCTGAGGAAGGAATCAACCTTGAGTCTGGCGCCTTAGACCACTCGGCCATCCTGACACGTGAACCTTGGTGTCTGTCTGGGGTTCACAGCTTACATGTTAATAGGCATAATGGGTTGCCTTGATCACCAGGACCTGCTCTACTCCACGTAACAAAAATGTCGTCACACTACGCGTCCCTAAACTTAACCTAACTGTACACACAGACTGTACGCGTAGAATCCGAGGAAAACTTGTTTTCTACAGAAACCACAGGAGAGATATCTGCATTGCCAAACTACAGGGATGAAACATGCAGGTAAAATGGTTTGTCAGAAGTGGGATTTGAACCCACGCCTCCATTTGGAGACCAGAAGTCTCTTTGCTGAGGAAGGAATCAACCTTGAGTCTGGCGCCTTAGACCACTCGGCCATCCTGACAGGTGAACCTTGCTGTCTGTCTGGGGTTCACAGCTTACATGTTAATAGGCATAATGGGTTGCCTTGATCACCAGGATCTGCTCTACTTCACGTAACAAAAATGTCGTCACCCTGTACGCGTCCATAACCCTAACTGTACACACAGACTGTACGCGTAGAATCCGAGGAAAACTTGTTTTCTACAGAAACCACAGGAGAGATATCTGCATTGCCAAACTACAGGGATGAAACATGCAGGTAAAATGGTTTGTCAGAAGTGGGATTTGAACCCACGCCTCCATTTGGAGACCAGAAGTCTCTTTGCTGAGGAAGGAATCAACCTTGAGTCTGGCGCCTTAGACCACTCGGCCATCCTGACACGTGAACCTTGCTGTCTGTCTGGGGTTCACAGCTTACATGTTAATAGGCATAATGGGTTGCCTTGATCACCAGGACCTGCTCTACTCCACGTAACAAAAATGTCGTCACACTACGCGTCCCTAAACTTAACACTAACTGTACACACAGACTGTACGCGTAGAATCCGAGGAAAACTTGTTTTCTACAGAAACCACAGGAGAGATATCTGCATTGCCAAACTACAGGGATGAAACATGCAGGTAAAATTTTTGTCAGAAGTGGGATTTGAACCCACGCCTCCATTTGGAGACCAGAAGTCTCTTTGCTGAGGAAGGAATCAACCTTGAGTCTGGCGCCTTAGACCACTCGGCCATCCTGACAGGTGAACCTTGCTGTCTGTCTGGGGTTCACAGCTTACATGTTAATAGGCATAATGGGTTGCCTTGATCACCAGGACCTGCTCTACTCCACGTAACAAAAATGTCGTCACACTACCGTCCCTAAACTTAACCTAACTGTACACACAGACTGTACGCGTAGAATCCGAGGAAAACTTGTTTTCTACAGAAACCACAGGAGAGATATCTGCATTGCCAAACTACAGGGATGAAACATGCAGGTAAAATTTTGTCAGAAGTGGGATTTGAACCCACGCCTCCATTTGGAGACCAGAAGTCTCTTTGCTGAGGAAGGAATCAACCTTGAGTCTGGCGCCTTAGACCACTCGGCCATCCTGACAGGTGAACCTTGCTGTCTGTCTGGGGTTCACAGCTTACATGTTAATAGGCATAATGGGTTGCCTTGATCACCAGGACCTGCTCTACTCCACATAACAAAAATGTCGTCACCCTGTACGCATCCATAACCCTAACTGTACACACCTACTGTACGCGTAGAATCCGAGGAAAACTTGTTTTCTACAGAAACCACAGGAGAGATATCTGCATTGCCAAACTACAGGGATGAAACATGCAGGTAAAATGGTTTGTCAGAAGTGGGATTTGAACCCACGCCTCCATTTGGAGACCAGAAGTCTCTTTGCTGAGGAAGGAATCAACCTTGAGTCTGGCGCCTTAGACCACTCGGCCATCCTGACATGTGAACCTTGCTGTCTGTCTGGGGTTCACAGCTTACATGTTAATAGGCATAATGGGTTGCCTTGATCACCAGGACCTGCTCTACTCCACGTAACATAAATGTCGTCACACTACGCGTCCCTGAACTTAACCCTAACTGTACACACAGACTGTACGCGTAGAATCCGAGGAAAACTTGTTTTCTACAGAAACCACAGGAGAGATATCTGCATTGCCAAACTACAGGGATGAAACATGCAGGTAAAATGGTTTGTCAGAAGTGGGATTTGAACCCACGCCTCCATTTGGAGACCAGAAGTCTCTTTGCTGAGGAAGGAATCAACCTTGAGTCTGGCGCCTTAGACCACTCGGCCATCCTGACAGGTGAACCTTGCTGTCTGTCTGGGGTTCACAGCTTACATGTTAATAGGCATAATGGGTTGCCTTGATCACCAGGACCTGCTCTACTCCACGTAACAAAAATGTCGTCACACTACGCGTCCCTAAACTTAACACTAACTGTACACACAGACTGTACGCGTAGAATCCGAGGAAAACTTGTTTTCTACAGAAACCACAGGAGAGATATCTGCATTGCCAAACTACAGGGATGAAACATGCAGGTAAAATTTTTTGTCAGAAGTGGGATTTGAACCCACGCCTCCATTTGGAGACCAGAAGTCTCTTTGCTGAGGAAGGAATCAACCTTGAGTCTGGCGCCTTAGACCACTCGGCCATCCTGACAGGTGAACCTTGCTGTCTGTCTGGGGTTCACAGCTTACATGTTAATAGGCATAATGGGTTGCCTTGATCACCAGGACCTGCTCTACTCCACGTAACAAAAATGTTGTCACACTGTACGCGTCGCTAACCCTAACTGTACACACAGACTGTACGCGTAGAATCCGAGGAAAACTTGTTTTCTACAGAAACCACAGGAGAGATATCTGCATTGCCAAACTACAGGGATGAAACATGCAGGTAAAATGGTTTGTCAGAAGTGGGATTTGAACCCACGCCTCCATTTGGAGACCAGAAGTCTCTTTGCTGAGGAAGGAATCAACCTTGAGTCTGGCGCCTTAGACCACTCGGCCATCCTGACAGGTGAACCTTGCTGTCTGTCTGGGGTTCACAGCTTACATGTTAATAGGCATAATGGGTTGCCTTGATCACCAGGACCTGCTCTACTCCACGTAACAAAAATGTCGTCACACTACGCGTCCCTAAACTTAACCCTAACTGTACACACAGACTGTACGCGTAGAATCCGAGGAAAACTTGTTTTCTACAGAAACCACAGGAGAGATATCTGCATTGCCAAACTACAGGGATGAAACATGCAGGTAAATTTTTTTTGTCAGAAGTGGGATTTGAACCCACGCCTCCATTTGGAGACCAGAAGTCTCTTTGCTGAGGAAGGAATCAACCTTGAGTCTGGCGCCTTAGACCACTCGGCCATCCTGACAGGTGAACCTTGCTGTCTGTCTGGGGTTCACAGCTTACATGTTAATAGGCATAATGGGTTGCCTTGATCACCAGGACCTGCTCTACTTCCACGTAACAAAAATGTCGTCACCCTGTACGCGTCCATAACCCTAACTGTACACACAGACTGTACGCGTAGAATCCGAGGAAAACTTGTTTTCTACAGAAACCACAGGAGAGATATCTGCATTGCCAAACTACAGGGATGAAACATGCAGGTAAAATGGTTTGTCAGAAGTGGGATTTGAACCCACGCCTCCATTTGGAGACCAGAAGTCTCTTTGCTGAGGAAGGAATCAACCTTGAGTCTGGCGCCTTAGACCACTCGGCCATCCTGACAGGTGAACCTTGCTGTCTGTCTGGGGTTCACAGCTTACATGTTAATAGGCATAATGGGTTGCCTTGATCACCAGGACCTGCTCTACTCCACGTAACAAAAATGTCGTCACACTACGCGTCCCTAAACTTAACCTAACTGTACACACAGACTGTACGCGTAGAATCCGAGGAAAACTTGTTTTCTACAGAAACCACAGGAGAGATATCTGCATTGCCAAACTACAGGGAGAAACATGCAGGTAAAATTTTTGTCAGAAGTGGGATTTGAACCCACGCCTCCATTTGGAGACCAGAAGTCTCTTTGCTGAGGAAGGAATCAACCTTGAGTCTGGCGCCTTAGACCACTCGGCCATCCTGACAGGTGAACCTTGCTGTCTGTCTGGGGTTCACAGCTTACATGTTAATAGGCATAATGGGTTGCCTTGATCACCAGGACCTGCTCTACTCCACGTAACAAAAATGTCGTCACACTACGCGTCCCTAAACTTAACCCTAACTGTACACACAGACTGTACGCGTAGAATCCGAGGAAAACTTGTTTTCTACAGAAACCACAGGAGAGATATCTGCATTGCCAAACTACAGGGATGAAACATGCAGGTAAAATTTTTTGTCAGAAGTGGGATTTGAACCCACGCCTCCATTTGGAGACCAGAAGTCTCTTTGCTGAGGAAGGAATCAACCTTGAGTCTGGCGCCTTAGACCACTCGGCCATCCTGACAGGTGAACCTTGCTGTCTGTCTGGGGTTCACAGCTTACATGTTAATAGGCATAATGGGTTGCCTTGATCACCAGGACCTGCTCTACTCCACGTAACAAAAATGTCGTCACCCTGTACCTAAACTAACCCTAACTGTACACACAGACTGTACGCGTAGAATCCGAGGAAAACTTGTTTTCTACAGAAACCACAGGAGAGATATCTGCATTGCCAAACTACAGGGATGAAACATGCAGGTAAAATGGTTTGTCAGAAGTGGGATTTGAACCCACGCCTCCATTTGGAGACCAGAAGTCTCTTTGCTGAGGAAGGAATCAACCTTGAGTCTGGCGCCTTAGACCACTCGGCCATCCTGACAGGTGAACCTTGCTGTCTGTCTGGGGTTCACAGCTTACATGTTAATAGGCATAATGGGTTGCCTTGATCACCAGGACCTGCTCTACTCCACGTAACATAAATGTCGTCACACTACGCGTCCCTGAACTTAACCCTAACCGTACACACAGACTGTACGCGTAGAATCCGAGGAAAACTTGTTTTCTACAGAAACCACAGGAGAGATATCTGCATTGCCAAACTACAGGGATGAAACATGCAGGTAAAATGGTTTGTCAGAAGTGGGATTTGAACCCACGCCTCCATTTGGAGACCAGAAGTCTCTTTGCTGAGGAAGGAATCAACCTTGAGTCTGGCGCCTTAGACCACTCGGCCATCCTGACAGGTGAACCTTGCTGTCTGTCTGGGGTTCACAGCTTACATGTTAATAGGCATAATGGGTTGCCTTGATCACCAGGACCTGCTCTACTCCACATAACAAAAATGTCGTCACCCTGTACGCATCCATAACCCTAACTGTACACACCTACTGTACGCGTAGAATCCGAGGAAAACTTGTTTTCTACAGAAACCACAGGAGAGATATCTGCATTGCCAAACTACAGGGATGAAACATGCAGGTAAAATGGTTTGTCAGAAGTGGGATTTGAACCCACGCCTCCATTTGGAGACCAGAAGTCTCTTTGCTGAGGAAGGAATCAACCTTGAGTCTGGCGCCTTAGACCACTCGGCCATCCTGACACGTGAACCTTGCAGTCTGTCTGGGGTTCACAGCTTACATGTTAATAGGCATAATGGGTTGCCTTGATCACCAGGACCTGCTCTACTCCACGTAACAAAAATGTCGTCACACTACGCGTCCCTAAACTTAACACTAACTGTACACACAGACTGTACGCGTAGAATCCGAGGAAAACTTGTTTTCTACAGAAACCACAGGAGAGATATCTGCATTGCCAAACTACAGGGATGAAACATGCAGGTAAAATGGTTTGTCAGAAGTGGGATTTGAACCCACGCCTCCATTTGGAGACCAGAAGTCTCTTTGCTGAGGAAGGAATCAACCTTGAGTCTGGCGCCTTAGACCACTCGGCCATCCTGACAGGTGAACCTTGCTGTCTGTCTGGGGTTCACAGCTTACATGTTAATAGGCATAATGGGTTGCCTTGATCACCAGGACCTGCTCTACTCCACGTAACAAAAATGTCGTCACACTACGCGTCCCTAAACTTAACCCTAACTGTACACACAGACTGTACGCGTAGAATCCGAGGAAAACTTGTTTTCTACAGAAACCACAGGAGAGATATCTGCATTGCCAAACTACAGGGATGAAACATGCAGGTAAAATGGTTTGTCAGAAGTGGGATTTGAACCCACGCCTCCATTTGGAGACCAGAAGTCTCTTTGCTGAGGAAGGAATCAACCTTGAGTCTGGCGCCTTAGACCACTCGGCCATCCTGACAGGTGAACCTTGCTGTCTGTCTGGGGTTCACAGCTTACATGTTAATAGGCATAATGGGTTGCCTTGATCACCAGGACCTGCTCTACTCCACGTAACAAAAATGTCGTCACCCTGTACGCGTCCATAACCCTAACTGTACACACAGACTGTACGCGTAGAATCCGAGGAAAACTTGTTTTCTACAGAAACCACAGGAGAGATATCTGCATTGCCAAACTACAGGGATGAAACATGCAGGTAAAATGGTTTGTCAGAAGTGGGATTTGAACCCACGCCTCCATTTGGAGACCAGAAGTCTCTTTGCTGAGGAAGGAATCAACCTTGAGTCTGGCGCCTTAGACCACTCGGCCATCCTGACAGGTGAACCTTGCTGTCTGTCTGGGGTTCACAGCTTACATGTTAATAGGCATAATGGGTTGCCTTGATCACCAGGACCTGCTCTACTCCACGTAACAAAAATGTCGTCACACTACGCGTCCCTAAACTTAACCCTAACTGTACACACAGACTGTACGCGTAGAATCCGAGGAAAACTTGTTTTCTACAGAAACCACAGGAGAGATATCTGCATTGCCAAACTACAGGGATGAAACATGCAGGTAAAATTTTTTGTCAGAAGTGGGATTTGAACCCACGCCTCCATTTGGAGACCAGAAGTCTCTTTGCTGAGGAAGGAATCAACCTTGAGTCTGGCGCCTTAGACCACTCGGCCATCCTGACAGGTGAACCTTGCTGTCTGTCTGGGGTTCACAGCTTACATGTTAATAGGCATAATGGGTTGCCTTGATCACCAGGACCTGCTCTACTCCACGTAACAAAAATGTCGTCACACTACGCGTCCCTAAACTTAACCCTAACTGTACACACAGACTGTACGCGTAGAATCCGAGGAAAACTTGTTTTCTACAGAAACCACAGGAGAGATATCTGCATTGCCAAACTACAGGGATGAAACATGCAGGTAAAATGGTTTTTGTCAGAAGTGGGATTTGAACCCACGCCTCCATTTGGAGACCAGAAGTCTCTTTGCTGAGGAAGGAATCAACCTTGAGTCTGGCGCCTTAGACCACTCGGCCATCCTGACAGGTGAACCTTGCTGTCTGTCTGGGGTTCACAGCTTACATGTTAATAGGCATAATGGGTTGCCTTGATCACCAGGACCTGCTCTACTCCACGTAACAAAAATGTCGTCACACTACGCGTCCCTAAACTTAACCCTAACTGTACACACAGACTGTACGCGTAGAATCCGAGGAAAACTTGTTTTCTACAGAAACCACAGGAGAGATATCTGCATTGCCAAACTACAGGGATGAAACATGCAGGTAAAATGGTTTGTCAGAAGTGGGATTTGAACCCACGCCTCCATTTGGAGACCAGAAGTCTCTTTGCTGAGGAAGGAATCAACCTTGAGTCTGGCGCCTTAGACCACTCGGCCATCCTGACAGGTGAACCTTGCTGTCTGTCTGGGGTTCACAGCTTACATGTTAATAGGCATAATGGGTTGCCTTGATCACCAGGACCTGCTCTACTCCACGTAACAAAAATGTCGTCACACTACGCGTCCCTAAACTTAACCTAACTGTACACACAGACTGTACGCGTAGAATCCGAGGAAAACTTGTTTTCTACAGAAACCACAGGAGAGATATCTGCATTGCCAAACTACAGGGATGAAACATGCAGGTAAAATTTTTTGTCAGAAGTGGGATTTGAACCCACGCCTCCATTTGGAGACCAGAAGTCTCTTTGCTGAGGAAGGAATCAACCTTGAGTCTGGCGCCTTAGACCACTCGGCCATCCTGACAGGTGAACCTTGCTGTCTGTCTGGGGTTCACAGCTTACATGTTAATAGGCATAATGGGTTGCCTTGATCACCAGGACCTGCTCTACTCCACGTAACAAAAATGTCGTCACACTACGCGTCCCTAAACTTAACCTAACTGTACACACAGACTGTACGCGTAGAATCCGAGGAAAACTTGTTTTCTACAGAAACCACAGGAGAGATATCTGCATTGCCAAACTACAGGGATGAAACATGCAGGTAAAATTTTTTGTCAGAAGTGGGATTTGAACCCACGCCTCCATTTGGAGACCAGAAGTCTCTTTGCTGAGGAAGGAATCAACCTTGAGTCTGGCGCCTTAGACCACTCGGCCATCCTGACAGGTGAACCTTGCTGTCTGTCTGGGGTTCACAGCTTACATGTTAATAGGCATAATGGGTTGCCTTGATCACCAGGATCTGCTCTACTTCACGTAACAAAAATGTCGTCACCCTGTACGCGTCCATAACCCTAACTGTACACACAGACTGTACGCGTAGAATCCGAGGAAAACTTGTTTTCTACAGAAACCACAGGAGAGATATCTGCATTGCCAAACTACAGGGATGAAACATGCAGGTAAAATGGTTTGTCAGAAGTGGGATTTGAACCCACGCCTCCATTTGGAGACCAGAAGTCTCTTTGCTGAGGAAGGAATCAACCTTGAGTCTGGCGCCTTAGACCACTCGGCCATCCTGACACGTGAACCTTGCAGTCTGTCTGGGGTTCACAGCTTACATGTTAATAGGCATAATGGGTTGCCTTGATCACCAGGACCTGCTCTACTCCACGTAACAAAAATGTCGTCACACTACGCGTCCCTAAACTTAACCTAACTGTACACACAGACTGTACGCGTAGAATCCGAGGAAAACTTGTTTTCTACAGAAACCACAGGAGAGATATCTGCATTGCCAAACTACAGGGATGAAACATGCAGGTAAAATTTTTTGTCAGAAGTGGGATTTGAACCCACGCCTCCATTTGGAGACCAGAAGTCTCTTTGCTGAGGAAGGAATCAACCTTGAGTCTGGCGCCTTAGACCACTCGGCCATCCTGACAGGTGAACCTTGCTGTCTGTCTGGGGTTCACAGCTTACATGTTAATAGGCATAATGGGTTGCCTTGATCACCAGGACCTGCTCTACTTCACGTAACAAAAATGTCGTCACCCTGTATGCGTTGATAACCCTAACTGTACACACAGACTGTACGCGTAGAATCCGAGGAAAACTTGTTTTCTACAGAAACCACAGGAGAGATATCTGCATTGCCAAACTACAGGGATGAAACATGCAGGTAAAATGGTTTGTCAGAAGTGGGATTTGAACCCACGCCTCCATTTGGAGACCAGAAGTCTCTTTGCTGAGGAAGGAATCAACCTTGAGTCTGGCGCCTTAGACCACTCGGCCATCCTGACAGGTGAACCTTGCTGTCTGTCTGGGGTTCACAGCTTACATGTTAATAGGCATAATGGGTTGCCTTGATCACCAGGACCTGCTCTACTCCACGTAACAAAAATGTTGTCACACTGTACGTGTCGCTAACCCTAACTGTACACACAGACTGTACGCGTAGAATCCGAGGAAAACTTGTTTTCTACAGAAACCACAGGAGAGATATCTGCATTGCCAAACTACAGGGATGAAACATGCAGGTAAAATTTTTTGTCAGAAGTGGGATTTGAACCCACGCCTCCATTTGGAGACCAGAAGTCTCTTTGCTGAGGAAGGAATCAACCTTGAGTCTGGCGCCTTAGACCACTCGGCCATCCTGACAGGTGAACCTTGCTGTCTGTCTGGGGTTCACAGCTTACATGTTAATAGGCATAATGGGTTGCCTTGATCACCAGGACCTGCTCTACTCCACGTAACAAAAATGTCGTCACACTACGCGTCCCTAAACTTAACCCTAACTGTACACACAGACTGTACGCGTAGAATCCGAGGAAAACTTGTTTTCTACAGAAACCACAGGAGAGATATCTGCATTGCCAAACTACAGGGATGAAACATGCAGGTAAAATGGTTTGTCAGAAGTGGGATTTGAACCCACGCCTCCATTTGGAGACCAGAAGTCTCTTTGCTGAGGAAGGAATCAACCTTGAGTCTGGCGCCTTAGACCACTCGGCCATCCTGACAGGTGAACCTTGCTGTCTGTCTGGGGTTCACAGCTTACATGTTAATAGGCATAATGGGTTGCCTTGATCACCAGGATCTGCTCTACTTCACGTAACAAAAATGTCGTCACCCTGTACGCGTCCCTATAACCCTAACTGTACACACAGACTGTACGCGTAGAATCCGAGGAAAACTTGTTTTCTACAGAAACCACAGGAGAGATATCTGCATTGCCAAACTACAGGGATGAAACATGCAGGTAAAATGGTTTGTCAGAAGTGGGATTTGAACCCACGCCTCCATTTGGAGACCAGAAGTCTCTTTGCTGAGGAAGGAATCAACCTTGAGTCTGGCGCCTTAGACCACTCGGCCATCCTGACAGGTGAACCTTGCTGTCTGTCTGGGGTTCACAGCTTACATGTTAATAGGCATAATGGGTTGCCTTGATCACCAGGACCTGCTCTACTCCACGTAACAAAAATGTCGTCACACTACGCGTCCCTAAACTTAACACTAACTGTACACACAGACTGTACGCGTAGAATCCGAGGAAAACTTGTTTTCTACAGAAACCACAGGAGAGATATCTGCATTGCCAAACTACAGGGATGAAACATGCAGGTAAAATTTTTGTCAGAAGTGGGATTTGAACCCACGCCTCCATTTGGAGACCAGAAGTCTCTTTGCTGAGGAAGGAATCAACCTTGAGTCTGGCGCCTTAGACCACTCGGCCATCCTGACAGGTGAACCTTGCTGTCTGTCTGGGGTTCACAGCTTACATGTTAATAGGCATAATGGGTTGCCTTGATCACCAGGACCTGCTCTACTCCACGTAACAAAAATGTCGTCACCCTGTACGCGTCCATAACCCTAACTGTACACACAGACTGTACGCGTAGAATCCGAGGAAAACTTGTTTTCTACAGAAACCACAGGAGAGATATCTGCATTGCCAAACTACAGGGATGAAACATGCAGGTAAAATTTTTGTCAGAAGTGGGATTTGAACCCACGCCTCCATTTGGAGACCAGAAGTCTCTTTGCTGAGGAAGGAATCAACCTTGAGTCTGGCGCCTTAGACCACTCGGCCATCCTGACATGTGAACCTTGCTGTCTGTCTGGGGTTCACAGCTTACATGTTAATAGGCATAATGGGTTGCCTTGATCACCAGGACCTGCTCTACTCCACGTAACAAAAATGTCGTCACACTACGCGTCCCTAAACTTAACACTAACTGTACACACAGACTGTACGCGTAGAATCCGAGGAAAACTTGTTTTCTACAGAAACCACAGGAGAGATATCTGCATTGCCAAACTACAGGGATGAAACATGCAGGTAAAATTTTTGTCAGAAGTGGGATTTGAACCCACGCCTCCATTTGGAGACCAGAAGTCTCTTTGCTGAGGAAGGAATCAACCTTGAGTCTGGCGCCTTAGACCACTCGGCCATCCTGACAGGTGAACCTTGCTGTCTGTCTGGGGTTCACAGCTTACATGTTAATAGGCATAATGGGTTGCCTTGATCACCAGGACCTGCTCTACTCCACGTAACAAAAATGTCGTCACCCTGTACGCGTCCATAACCCTAACTGTACACACAGACTGTACGCGTAGAATCCGAGGAAAACTTGTTTTCTACAGAAACCACAGGAGAGATATCTGCATTGCCAAACTACAGGGATGAAACATGCAGGTAAAATGGTTTGTCAGAAGTGGGATTTGAACCCACGCCTCCATTTGGAGACCAGAAGTCTCTTTGCTGAGGAAGGAATCAACCTTGAGTCTGGCGCCTTAGACCACTCGGCCATCCTGACAGGTGAACCTTGCTGTCTGTCTGGGGTTCACAGCTTACATGTTAATAGGCATAATGGGTTGCCTTGATCACCAGGACCTGCTCTACTCCACGTAACAAAAATGTCGTCACACTACGCGTCCCTAAACTTAACACTAACTGTACACACAGACTGTACGCGTAGAATCCGAGGAAAACTTGTTTTCTACAGAAACCACAGGAGAGATATCTGCATTGCCAAACTACAGGGATGAAACATGCAGGTAAAATTTTTTGTCAGAAGTGGGATTTGAACCCACGCCTCCATTTGGAGACCAGAAGTCTCTTTGCTGAGGAAGGAATCAACCTTGAGTCTGGCGCCTTAGACCACTCGGCCATCCTGACAGGTGAACCTTGCTGTCTGTCTGGGGTTCACAGCTTACATGTTAATAGGCATAATGGGTTGCCTTGATCACCAGGACCTGCTCTACTCCACGTAACAAAAATGTCGTCACACTACGCGTCCCTAAACTTAACCCTAACTGTACACACAGACTGTACGCGTAGAATCCGAGGAAAACTTGTTTTCTACAGAAACCACAGGAGAGATATCTGCATTGCCAAACTACAGGGATGAAACATGCAGGTAAAATTTTTGTCAGAAGTGGGATTTGAACCCACGCCTCCATTTGGAGACCAGAAGTCTCTTTGCTGAGGAAGGAATCAACCTTGAGTCTGGCGCCTTAGACCACTCGGCCATCCTGACAGGTGAACCTTGCTGTCTGTCTGGGGTTCACAGCTTACATGTTAATAGGCATAATGGGTTGCCTTGATCACCAGGATCTGCTCTACTTCACGTAACAAAAATGTCGTCACCCTGTACGCGTCCATAACCCTAACTGTACACACAGACTGTACGCGTAGAATCCGAGGAAAACTTGTTTTCTACAGAAACCACAGGAGAGATATCTGCATTGCCAAACTACAGGGATGAAACATGCAGGTAAATTTTTTGTCAGAAGTGGGATTTGAACCCACGCCTCCATTTGGAGACCAGAAGTCTCTTTGCTGAGGAAGGAATCAACCTTGAGTCTGGCGCCTTAGACCACTCGGCCATCCTGACATGTGAACCTTGCAGTCTGTCTGGGGTTCACAGCTTACATGTTAATAGGCATAATGGGTTGCCTTGATCACCAGGACCTGCTCTACTCCACGTAACAAAAATGTCGTCACCCTGTACGCGTCCATAACCCTAACTGTACACACAGACTGTACGCGTAGAATCCGAGGAAAACTTGTTTTCTACAGAAACCACAGGAGAGATATCTGCATTGCCAAACTACAGGGATGAAACATGCAGGTAAAATGGTTTGTCAGAAGTGGGATTTGAACCCACGCCTCCATTTGGAGACCAGAAATCTCTTTGCTGAGGAAGGAAACAACCTTGAGTCTGGCGCCTTAGACCACTCGGCCATCCTGACATGTGAACCTTGCAGTCTGTCTGGGGTTCACAGCTTACATGTTAATAGGCATAATGGGTTGCCTTGATCACCAGGACCTGCTCTACTCAACGTAACAAAAATGTCGTCACACTACGCGTCCCTAAACTTAACACTAACTGTACACACAGACTGTACGCGTAGAATCCGAGGAAAACTTGTTTTCTACAGAAACCACAGGAGAGATATCTGCATTGCCAAACTACAGGGATGAAACATGCAGGTAAAATGGTTTGTCAGAAGTGGGATTTGAACCCACGCCTCCATTTGGAGACCAGAAGTCTCTTTGCTGAGGAAGGAATCAACCTTGAGTCTGGTGCCTTAGACCACTCGGCCATCCTGACAGGTGAACCTTGCTGTCTGTCTGGGGTTCACAGCTTACATGTTAATAGGCATAATGGGTTGCCTTGATCACCAGGACCTGCTCTACTCCACGTAACAAAAATGTCGTCACACTACCGTCCCTAAACTTAACCTTAACTGTACACACAGACTGTACGCGTAGAATCCGAGGAAAACTTGTTTTCTACAAAACCACAGGAGAGATATCTGCATTGCCAAACTACAGGGATGAAACATGCAGGTAAAATTTTTTGTCAGAAGTGGGATTTGAACCCACGCCTCCATTTGGAGACCAGAAGTCTCTTTGCTGAGGAAGGAATCAACCTTGAGTCTGGCGCCTTAGACCACTCGGCCATCCTGACAGGTGAACCTTGCTGTCTGTCTGGGGTTCACAGCTTACATGTTAATAGGCATAATGGGTTGCCTTGATCACCAGGGGCCGGTATTTCAAAACTTGTAATCCAGATCAGAATGATCCGGATAACCAAATCCCCCTGTCCTCAGCCACGGATCAACCTGATCTATCCCGGTATTTCAAAACTTTGCTGGACACAGACTGTATTGGATCAGAGTGATCCTGATACCGGCAGATTGGGATGTCCAAATCCGTCCCGCCCCTGGATCACAGACAGCAAACAGGAAATGGAGCCAACATTTTACAGAAAAAGGAGAAGCTAGCTCAACTATTGTCTCTGAATTAAAGTATAATCTTAGCCAGTGTTGATGCGTCCTCAGACTAGATGAAAGGCAATCATTATATTGAGTTAACCAATTATGTAAATCAGCACAAAGTTGAAAGAAGAGCTCGGCGATCTCTAATTAAGCAGAGTTCGCGCTAATGCGAGCTAACGCTGCTCCATTGACTCCTGTGTTAAGGAGCTAACAAGCTAGTAAATAGGCTAGCGTCTGTATGTCGCGGTCCACAGTCCATTTGAATGCATTCACTCGCAAGGCATTGTGTGTAGATTTTAAAATGTGTTGTACATATCTTTTTAGGAAACAGTTGTTAACAAAGGGGACAGCCCTAAAACCTTAATATTAGATTTTCTTTACAGATGTCTGTGGGAAGAGACTTGCACAGACTTGCTCCAAATGGCATTACTTTTTGAGCTTTGGCTATGAAAATTAAGTGTGTGTGCTGAATGCATGTGAATAAAAACATACAATGAACTACTGAAGGTGGAAACGAACGGGCTCAGCAACAAATAATTCTAACAAATGAACAAATCAAACTAACACTTCTTAAACAAGAAGAAGTGAAGTTAAAATTCAGTTGCTGGAAAAGCAGTTAAAAGACTGAAATGTATACTGCATAGTTTAACACTGTTTGTTTAATAAATCACATTGTTTTTCCTTCATAATTCCTTGTTAATTGGAGTTTGTAATGTCACTTACACGCAGTAGTGTAATGTTTATTCTGTGTTGCACTTCTGACGCCGATTTGTTAAAGCATTGCAGTGAACAGCGTGCATGTTTGCAGAAAAAAAAAAAGGAACGTGAAAAGGAAATAAACATTGATCAAACAGCAGTGAAGCTTAGTTGTATTAAACAAAGAACTTTGGGAGCAGTTACACTTCAACTGTTCAAATCTTAACATGTAATCTCCCTCAAATCCACCTCTGAGGTGGGATCAGGGTGATCCTGATTTTTAGGATCAAACTGATCCAGATTTCCCACTTAAGTTTTGAAATACTCAACAGCAGCTTTTAATCCGGATCAAAGGCAGGATTGGATTGCCAAATCTGAATCTGAATCTTCAGGATCAGATTTGCTTTGAAATACCCGTTTTTAGGATCTGATCAGGATTTAATCCAATCCAGGTGGATTAATCCTGTCGGATCATTTTGAAATACCGGCCCCAGGACCTGCTCTACTCCACGTAACAAAAATGTCGTCACACTACGCGTCCCTAAACTTAACCCTAACTGTACACACAGGCTGTACGCGTAGAATCCGAGGAAAACTTGTTTTCTACAGAAACCACAGGAGAGATATCTGCATTGCCAAACTACAAGGATGAAAAATGCAGGTAAAATTTTTGTCAGAAGTGGGATTTGAACCCACGCCTCCATTTGGAGACCAGAAGTCTCTTTGCTGAGGAAGGAATCAACCTTGAGTCTGGCGCCTTAGACCACTCGGCCATCCTGACAGGTGAACCTTGCTGTCTGTCTGGGGTTCACAGCTTACATGTTAATAGGCATAATGGGTTGCCTTGATCACCAGGATCTGCTCTACTTCACGTAACAAAAATGTCGTCACCCTGTACGCGTCCATAACCCTAACTGTACACACAGACTGTACGCGTAGAATCCGAGGAAAACTTGTTTTCTACAGAAACCACAGGAGAGATATCTGCATTGCCAAACTACAGGGATGAAACATGCAGGTAAAATGGTTTGTCAGAAGTGGGATTTGAACCCACGCCTCCATTTGGAGACCAGAAGTCTCTTTGCTGAGGAAGGAATCAACCTTGAGTCTGGCGCCTTAGACCACTCGGCCATCCTGACAGGTGAACCTTGCTGTCTGTCTGGGGTTCACAGCTTACATGTTAATAGGCATAATGGGTTGCCTTGATCACCAGGACCTGCTCTACTCCACGTAACAAAAATGTCGTCACACTACGCGTCCCTAAACTTAACCCTAACTGTACACACAGACTGTACGCGTAGAATCCGAGGAAAACTTGTTTTCTACAGAAACCACAGGAGAGATATCTGCATTGCCAAACTACAGGGATGAAACATGCAGGTAAAATGGTTTGTCAGAAGTGGGATTTGAACCCACGCCTCCATTTGGAGACCAGAAGTCTCTTTGCTGAGGAAGGAATCAACCTTGAGTCTGGCGCCTTAGACCACTCGGCCATCCTGACAGGTGAACCTTGCTGTCTGTCTGGGGTTCACAGCTTACATGTTAATAGGCATAATGGGTTGCCTTGATCACCAGGATCTGCTCTACTTCACGTAACAAAAATGTCGTCACCCTGTACGCGTCCATAACCCTAACTGTACACACAGACTGTACGCGTAGAATCCGAGGAAAACTTGTTTTCTACAGAAACCACAGGAGAGATATCTGCATTGCCAAACTACAGGGATGAAACATGCAGGTAAAATGGTTTGTCAGAAGTGGGATTTGAACCCACGCCTCCATTTGGAGACCAGAAATCTCTTTGCTGAGGAAGGAAACAACCTTGAGTCTGGCGCCTTAGACCACTCGGCCATCCTGACACGTGAACCTTGGTGTCTGTCTGGGGTTCACAGCTTACATGTTAATAGGCATAATGGGTTGCCTTGATCACCAGGACCTGCTCTACTCCACGTAACAAAAATGTCGTCACACTACGCGTCCCTAAACTTAACCCTAACTGTACACACAGACTGTACGCGTAGAATCCGAGGAAAACTTGTTTTCTACAGAAACCACAGGAGAGATATCTGCATTGCCAAACTACAGGGATGAAACATGCAGGTAAAATGGTTTGTCAGAAGTGGGATTTGAACCCACGCCTCCATTTGGAGACCAGAAGTCTCTTTGCTGAGGAAGGAATCAACCTTGAGTCTGGCGCCTTAGACCACTCGGCCATCCTGACAGGTGAACCTTGCTGTCTGTCTGGGGTTCACAGCTTACATGTTAATAGGCATAATGGGTTGCCTTGATCACCAGGACCTGCTCTACTCCACGTAACAAAAATGTCGTCACACTACGCGTCCCTAAACTTAACACTAACTGTACACACAGACTGTACGCGTAGAATCCGAGGAAAACTTGTTTTCTACAGAAACCACAGGAGAGATATCTGCATTGCCAAACTACAGGGATGAAACATGCAGGTAAAATGGTTTGTCAGAAGTGGGATTTGAACCCACGCCTCCATTTGGAGACCAGAAGTCTCTTTGCTGAGGAAGGAATCAACCTTGAGTCTGGCGCCTTAGACCACTCGGCCATCCTGACAGGTGAACCTTTGCTGTCTGTCTGGGGTTCACAGCTTACATGTTAATAGGCATAATGGGTTGCCTTGATCACCAGGACCTGCTCTACTCCACGTAACAAAAATGTCGTCACACTACGCGTCCCTAAACTTAACCCTAACTGTACACACAGACTGTACGCGTAGAATCCGAGGAAAACTTGTTTTCTACAGAAACCACAGGAGAGATATCTGCATTGCCAAACTACAGGGATGAAACATGCAGGTAAATTTTTTTTGTCAGAAGTGGGATTTGAACCCACGCCTCCATTTGGAGACCAGAAGTCTCTTTGCTGAGGAAGGAATCAACCTTGAGTCTGGCGCCTTAGACCACTCGGCCATCCTGACAGGTGAACCTTGCTGTCTGTCTGGGGTTCACAGCTTACATGTTAATAGGCATAATGGGTTGCCTTGATCACCAGGACCTGCTCTACTCCACGTAACAAAAATGTCGTCACCCTGTACGCGTCCATAACCCTAACTGTACACACAGACTGTACGCGTAGAATCCGAGGAAAACTTGTTTTCTACAGAAACCACAGGAGAGATATCTGCATTGCCAAACTACAGGGATGAAACATGCAGGTAAAATGGTTTGTCAGAAGTGGGATTTGAACCCACGCCTCCATTTGGAGACCAGAAGTCTCTTTGCTGAGGAAGGAATCAACCTTGAGTCTGGCGCCTTAGACCACTCGGCCATCCTGACATGTGAACCTTGCTGTCTGTCTGGGGTTCACAGCTTACATGTTAATAGGCATAATGGGTTGCCTTGATCACCAGGACCTGCTCTACTCCACGTAACAAAAATGTCGTCACACTACGCGTCCCTAAACTTAACCCTAACTGTACACACAGACTGTACGCGTAGAATCCGAGGAAAACTTGTTTTCTACAGAAACCACAGGAGAGATATCTGCATTGCCAAACTACAGGGATGAAACATGCAGGTAAAATGGTTTGTCAGAAGTGGGATTTGAACCCACGCCTCCATTTGGAGACCAGAAATCTCTTTGCTGAGGAAGGAATCAACCTTGAGTCTGGCGCCTTAGACCACTCGGCCATCCTGACAGGTGAACCTTGGTGTCTGTCTGGGTTCACAGCTTACATGTTAATAGGCATAATGGGTTGCCTTGATCACCAGGACCTGCTCTACTCCACGTAACAAAAATGTCGTCACACTACGCGTCCCTAAACTTAACACTAACTGTACACACAGACTGTACGCGTAGAATCCGAGGAAAACTTGTTTTCTACAGAAACCACAGGAGAGATATCTGCATTGCCAAACTACAGGGATGAAACATGCAGGTAAAATGGTTTGTCAGAAGTGGGATTTGAACCCACGCCTCCATTTGGAGACCAGAAGTCTCTTTGCTGAGGAAGGAATCAACCTTGAGTCTGGCGCCTTAGACCACTCGGCCATCCTGACAGGTGAACCTTGCTGTCTGTCTGGGGTTCACAGCTTACATGTTAATAGGCATAATGGGTTGCCTTGATCACCAGGACCTGCTCTACTCCACGTAACAAAAATGTCGTCACACTACGCGTCCCTAAACTTAACCCTAACTGTACACACAGACTGTACGCGTAGAATCCGAGGAAAACTTGTTTTCTACAGAAACCACAGGAGAGATATCTGCATTGCCAAACTACAGGGATGAAACATGCAGGTAAAATTTTTTGTCAGAAGTGGGATTTGAACCCACGCCTCCATTTGGAGACCAGAAGTCTCTTTGCTGAGGAAGGAATCAACCTTGAGTCTGGCGCCTTAGACCACTCGGCCATCCTGACAGGTGAACCTTGCTGTCTGTCTGGGGTTCACAGCTTACATGTTAATAGGCATAATGGGTTGCCTTGATCACCAGGACCTGCTCTACTCCACGTAACATAAATGTCGTCACACTACGCGTCCCTGAACTTAACCCTAACTGTACACACAGACTGTACGCGTAGAATCCGAGGAAAACTTGTTTTCTACAGAAACCACAGGAGAGATATCTGCATTGCCAAACTACAGGGATGAAACATGCAGGTAAAATTTTTTGTCAGAAGTGGGATTTGAACCCACGCCTCCATTTGGAGACCAGAAGTCTCTTTTGCTGAGGAAGGAATCAACCTTGAGTCTGGCGCCTTAGACCACTCGGCCATCCTGACAGGTGAACCTTGCTGTCTGTCTGGGGTTCACAGCTTACATGTTAATAGGCATAATGGGTTGCCTTGATCACCAGGACCTGCTCTACTCAACGTAACAAAAATGTCGTCACACTACGCGTCCCTAAACTTAACACTAACTGTACACACAGACTGTACGCGTAGAATCCGAGGAAAACTTGTTTTCTACAGAAACCACAGGAGAGATATCTGCATTGCCAAACTACAGGGATGAAACATGCAGGTAAAATTTTTTGTCAGAAGTGGGATTTGAACCCACGCCTCCATTTGGAGACCAGAAGTCTCTTTGCTGAGGAAGGAATCAACCTTGAGTCTGGCGCCTTAGACCACTCGGCCATCCTGACAGGTGAACCTTGCTGTCTGTCTGGGGTTCACAGCTTACATGTTAATAGGCATAATGGGTTGCCTTGATCACCAGGACCTGCTCTACTCCACGTAACAAAAATGTCGTCACACTACGCGTCCCTAAACTTAACACTAACTGTACACACAGACTGTACGCGTAGAATCCGAGGAAAACTTGTTTTCTACAGAAACCACAGGAGAGATATCTGCATTGCCAAACTACAGGGATGAAACATGCAGGTAAAATGGTTTGTCAGAAGTGGGATTTGAACCCACGCCTCCATTTGGAGACCAGAAGTCTCTTTGCTGAGGAAGGAATCAACCTTGAGTCTGGCGCCTTAGACCACTCGGCCATCCTGACAGGTGAACCTTGCTGTCTGTCTGGGGTTCACAGCTTACATGTTAATAGGCATAATGGGTTGCCTTGATCACCAGGACCTGCTCTACTCCACGTAACAAAAATGTCGTCACACTACGCGTCCCTAAACTTAACCCTAACTGTACACACAGACTGTACGCGTAGAATCCGAGGAAAACTTGTTTTCTACAGAAACCACAGGAGAGATATCTGCATTGCCAAAACTACAGGGATGAAACATGCAGGTAAAATTTTTTGTCAGAAGTGGGATTTGAACCCACGCCTCCATTTGGAGACCAGAAGTCTCTTTGCTGAGGAAGGAATCAACCTTGAGTCTGGCGCCTTAGACCACTCGGCCATCCTGACAGGTGAACCTTGCTGTCTGTCTGGGGTTCACAGCTTACATGTTAATAGGCATAATGGGTTGCCTTGATCACCAGGACCTGCTCTACTCCACGTAACAAAAATGTCGTCACACTACGCGTCCCTAAACTTAACCCTAACTGTACACACAGACTGTACGCGTAGAATCCGAGGAAAACTTGTTTTCTACAGAAACCACAGGAGAGATATCTGCATTGCCAAACTACAGGGATGAAACATGCAGGTAAAATGGTTTTTGTCAGAAGTGGGATTTGAACCCACGCCTCCATTTGGAGACCAGAAGTCTCTTTGCTGAGGAAGGAATCAACCTTGAGTCTGGCGCCTTAGACCACTCGGCCATCCTGACAGGTGAACCTTGCTGTCTGTCTGGGGTTCACAGCTTACATGTTAATAGGCATAATGGGTTGCCTTGATCACCAGGACCTGCTCTACTCCACGTAACAAAAATGTCGTCACACTACGCGTCCCTAAACTTAACCCTAACTGTACACACAGACTGTACGCGTAGAATCCGAGGAAAACTTGTTTTCTACAGAAACCACAGGAGAGATATCTGCATTGCCAAACTACAGGGATGAAACATGCAGGTAAAATGGTTTGTCAGAAGTGGGATTTGAACCCACGCCTCCATTTGGAGACCAGAAGTCTCTTTGCTGAGGAAGGAATCAACCTTGAGTCTGGCGCCTTAGACCACTCGGCCATCCTGACAGGTGAACTTTGCTGTCTGTCTGGGGTTCACAGCTTACATGTTAATAGGCATAATGGGTTGCCTTGATCACCAGGACCTGCTCTACTCCACGTAACAAAAATGTCGTCACACTACGCGTCCCTAAACTTAACCCTAACTGTACACACAGACTGTACGCGTAGAATCCGAGGAAAACTTGTTTTCTACAGAAACCACAGGAGAGATATCTGCATTGCCAAACTACAGGGATGAAACATGCAGGTAAAATTTTTGTCAGAAGTGGGATTTGAACCCACGCCTCCATTTGGAGACCAGAAGTCTCTTTGCTGAGGAAGGAATCAACCTTGAGTCTGGCGCCTTAGACCACTCGGCCATCCTGACAGGTGAACCTTGCTGTCTGTCTGGGGTTCACAGCTTACATGTTAATAGGCATAATGGGTTGCCTTGATCACCAGGACCTGCTCTACTCCACGTAACAAAAATGTCGTCACCCTGTACCGTCTTAACCCTAACTGTACACACAGACTGTACGCGTAGAATCCGAGGAAAACTTGTTTTCTACAGAAACCACAGGAGAGATATCTGCATTGCCAAACTACAGGGATGAAACATGCAGGTAAATTTTTTGTCAGAAGTGGGATTTGAACCCACGCCTCCATTTGGAGACCAGAAGTCTCTTTGCTGAGGAAGGAATCAACCTTGAGTCTGGCGCCTTAGACCACTCGGCCATCCTGACAGGTGAACCTTGCTGTCTGTCTGGGGTTCACAGCTTACATGTTAATAGGCATAATGGGTTGCCTTGATCACCAGGACCTGCTCTACTCCACGTAACAAAAATGTCGTCACACTACGCGTCCCTAAACTTAACCCTAACTGTACACACAGACTGTACGCGTAGAATCCGAGGAAAACTTGTTTTCTACAGAAACCACAGGAGAGATATCTGCATTGCCAAACTACAGGGATGAAACATGCAGGTAAAATGGTTTGTCAGAAGTGGGATTTGAACCCACGCCTCCATTTGGAGACCAGAAGTCTCTTTACTGAGGAAGGAATCAACCTTGAGTCTGGCGCCTTAGACCACTCGGCCATCCTGACAGGTGAACCTTGCTGTCTGTCTGGGGTTCACAGCTTACATGTTAATAGGCATAATGGGTTGCCTTGATCACCAGGACCTGCTCTACTCCACGTAACAAAAATGTCGTCACACTACGCGTCCCTAAACTTAACCTAACTGTACACACAGACTGTACGCGTAGAATCCGAGGAAAACTTGTTTTCTACAGAAACCACAGGAGAGATATCTGCATTGCCAAACTACAGGGATGAAACATGCAGGTAAAATGGTTTGTCAGAAGTGGGATTTGAACCCACGCCTCCATTTGGAGACCAGAAGTCTCTTTGCTGAGGAAGGAATCAACCTTGAGTCTGGCGCCTTAGACCACTCGGCCATCCTGACAGGTGAACCTTGCTGTCTGTCTGGGGTTCACAGCTTACATGTTAATAGGCATAATGGGTTGCCTTGATCACCAGGACCTGCTCTACTCCACGTAACAAAAATGTCGTCACACTACGCGTCCCTAAACTTAACCCTAACTGTACACACAGACTGTACGCGTAGAATCCGAGGAAAACTTGTTTTCTAAGAAACCACAGGAGAGATATCTGCATTGCCAAACTACAGGGATGAAACATGCAGGTAAAATTTTTTGTCAGAAGTGGGATTTGAACCCACGCCTCCATTTGGAGACCAGAAGTCTCTTTGCTGAGGAAGGAATCAACCTTGAGTCTGGCGCCTTAGACCACTCGGCCATCCTGACAGGTGAACCTTGCTGTCTGTCTGGGGTTCACAGCTTACATGTTAATAGGCATAATGGGTTGCCTTGATCACCAGGACCTGCTCTACTCCACGTAACAAAAATGTCGTCACCCTGTATGCGTTGATAACCCTAACTGTACACACAGACTGTACGCGTAGAATCCGAGGAAAACTTGTTTTCTACAGAAACCACAGGAGAGATATCTGCATTGCCAAACTATAGGGATGAAACATGCAGGTAAATTTTTTGTCAGAAGTGGGATTTGAACCCACGCCTCCATTTGGAGACCAGAAGTCTCTTTGCTGAGGAAGGAATCAACCTTGAGTCTGGCGCCTTAGACCACTCGGCCATCCTGACAGGTGAACCTTGCTGTCTGTCTGGGGTTCACAGCTTACATGTTAATAGGCATAATGGGTTGCCTTGATCACCAGGACCTGCTCTACTCCACGTAACAAAAATGTCGTCACACTACGCGTCCCTAAACTTAACCCTAACTGTACACACAGACTGTACGCGTAGAATCCGAGGAAAACTTGTTTTCTACAGAAACCACAGGAGAGATATCTGCATTGCCAAACTACAGGGATGAAACATGCAGGTAAAATGGTTTGTCAGAAGTGGGATTTGAACCCACGCCTCCATTTGGAGACCAGAAATCTCTTTGCTGAGGAAGGAAACAACCTTGAGTCTGGCGCCTTAGACCACTCGGCCATCCTGACACGTGAACCTTGGTGTCTGTCTGGGGTTCACAGCTTACATGTTAATAGGCATAATGGGTTGCCTTGATCACCAGGACCTGCTCTACTCCACGTAACAAAAATGTCGTCACACTACCGTCCCTAAACTTAACCTTAACTGTACACACAGACTGTACGCGTAGAATCCGAGGAAAACTTGTTTTCTACAGAAACCACAGGAGAGATATCTGCATTGCCAAACTACAGGGATGAAACATGCAGGTAAAATTTTTTGTCAGAAGTGGGATTTGAACCCACGCCTCCATTTGGAGACCAGAAGTCTCTTTGCTGAGGAAGGAATCAACCTTGAGTCTGGCGCCTTAGACCACTCGGCCATCCTGACAGGTGAACTTTGCTGTCTGTCTGGGGTTCGAAGCTTACATGTTAATAGGCATAATGGGTTGCCTTGATCACCAGGACCTGCTCTACTCCACGTAACAAAAATGTCGTCACACTACGCGTCCCTAAACTTAACCTTAACTGTACACACAGACTGTACGCGTAGAATCCGAGGAAAACTTGTTTTCTACAGAAACCACAGGAGAGATATCTGCATTGCCAAACTACAGGGATGAAACATGCAGGTAAAATTTTTGTCAGAAGTGGGATTTGAACCCACGCCTCCATTTGGAGACCAGAAGTCTCTTTGCTGAGGAAGGAATCAACCTTGAGTCTGGCGCCTTAGACCACTCGGCCATCCTGACAGGTGAACCTTGCTGTCTGTCTGGGGTTCACAGCTTACATGTTAATAGGCATAATGGGTTGCCTTGATCACCAGGACCTGCTCTACTCCACGTAACAAAAATGTCGTCACACTACGCGTCCCTAAACTTAACCTAACTGTACACACAGACTGTACGCGTAGAATCCGAGGAAAACTTGTTTTCTACAGAAACCACAGGAGAGATATCTGCATTGCCAAACTACAGGGATGAAACATGCAGGTAAAATGGTTTGTCAGAAGTGGGATTTGAACCCACGCCTCCATTTGGAGACCAGAAGTCTCTTTGCTGAGGAAGGAATCAACCTTGAGTCTGGCGCCTTAGACCACTCGGCCATCCTGACAGGTGAACCTTGCTGTCTGTCTGGGGTTCACAGCTTACATGTTAATAGGCATAATGGGTTGCCTTGATCACCAGGACCTGCTCTACTCCACGTAACAAAAATGTCGTCACACTACGCGTCCCTAAACTTAACCCTAACTGTACACACAGACTGTACGCGTAGAATCCGAGGAAAACTTGTTTTCTACAGAAACCACAGGAGAGATATCTGCATTGCCAAACTACAGGGATGAAACATGCAGGTAAAATTTTTTGTCAGAAGTGGGATTTGAACCCACGCCTCCATTTGGAGACCAGAAGTCTCTTTGCTGAGGAAGGAATCAACCTTGAGTCTGGCGCCTTAGACCACTCGGCCATCCTGACAGGTGAACCTTGCTGTCTGTCTGGGGTTCACAGCTTACATGTTAATAGGCATAATGGGTTGCCTTGATCACCAGGACCTGCTCTACTCCACATAACAAAAATGTCGTCACCCTGTACGCGTCCATAACCCTAACTGTACACACAGACTGTACGCGTAGAATCCGAGGAAAACTTGTTTTCTACAGAAACCACAGGAGAGATATCTGCATTGCCAAACTACAGGGATGAAACATGCAGGTAAAATTTTTTGTCAGAAGTGGGATTTGAACCCACGCCTCCATTTGGAGACCAGAAGTCTCTTTGCTGAGGAAGGAATCAACCTTGAGTCTGGCGCCTTAGACCACTCGGCCATCCTGACACGTGAACCTTGCTGTCTGTCTGGGGTTCACAGCTTACATGTTAATAGGCATAATGGGTTGCCTTGATCACCAGGACCTGCTCTACTCCACGTAACAAAAATGTCGTCACACTACCGTCCCTAAACTTAACCTTAACTGTACACACAGACTGTACGCGTAGAATCCGAGGAAAACTTGTTTTCTACAGAAACCACAGGAGAGATATCTGCATTGCCAAACTACAGGGATGAAACATGCAGGTAAATTTTTTGTCAGAAGTGGGATTTGAACCCACGCCTCCATTTGGAGACCAGAAGTCTCTTTGCTGAGGAAGGAATCAACCTTGAGTCTGGCGCCTTAGACCACTCGGCCATCCTGACAGGTGAACCTTGCTGTCTGTCTGGGGTTCACAGCTTACATGTTAATAGGCATAATGGGTTGCCTTGATCACCAGGACCTGCTCTACTCCACGTAACAAAAATGTCGTCACACTACGCGTCCCTAAACTTAACACTAACTGTACACACAGACTGTACGCGTAGAATCCGAGGAAAACTTGTTTTCTACAGAAACCACAGGGATGAAACATGCAGGTAAAATGGTTTGTCAGAAGTGGGATTTGAACCCACGCCACCATTGGGAGACCAGAAGTCTTCCAATGAGCAGCATACTTGCTTTGGAAGGATAGATTCTATGGATGGCTGTAATACCGGCCAGTACAGGGTAAGCTGTGAGGACTGGCGTTTTCAACGAATGCCTAACATCTTAGGTCACAGAGATTTCATTGTGTCATTTTCTGGTGTGACCAAGCCTTTACGTATATCTCTATTCTCTCGTCTGCCGTCTATCCATTTTTAATGCTGCTGAACCCAAAACAGTAAACCCCTAAAGCCATGACTTGGAAGAGAGTTAAGACAAAAAGGAGAAGCTATAGGGAAATAATAGAAGAAAGACACGGAAGAGAAGGCGTGCAAGGAGAAAAGTGTTATAAGGAGAGGACAGTGTGAGTATACGTAGGTGAAGAAAAAGAATAAGAGGAGAAAAAAGAGACCTAAAGGAATGAAGAAAATTCACATGCCCACTTTCCTTGCTTGCCTTTCTTTACATCTTAATCTTTTCTCTAATTGTCAGGAATGCTGACCTCAGCACTTGCTGTGCCAACTGTCTCTTTCTCACTTAATCTAATCATCACACAATTATTTCTCTCATCCTCCTCTCATTGTTCCCTTCTTCATCTCCCCTCCATCTATCCTTCCTGCGGCTCTGCTGTAACCCGCTGACAATGGACAGAATGAAAAACAAATGAAAACGGATTGAAAATGATTTCATGGTGAAAAGACTGAGGGGAATATTAGATCAGATTATTATTTCCCTCCAGTGGTGAAAGAAGAACCTTGTTGATATCTGTCTAATTCTCAATAATGAAAAGTTGCTGAGTCATGGTTGAAAGGAACTATTTCATCATGATGATACAAAATTAGATTAGTTCTTTTTCTCGTTTCTCTGTCAAGATGAGAAAGTTGTTGATAAGTGGAAAATTAAAAATAACAATGGAAAGTGTCACTTTGAGCACTGAGGGAACATTTCATTCTCAAGTAGATTAGACCCACATTTGTGTGTAAAGAGAAAGACAAATGAATAAAACCCCCATCACTCACTAACTGGTTCACTGTTGAACTGGTAATTAATTGAGACAAAAATATATCCCTTTTCAAGTTCATTCTAGATTATTCACTGTCATCTGTCCACAGGATTCAAGTTTCAGAGGTTCAAAGTGGCTGAAGGTGCTCCACAACAATGAATGTTTATGTTTTACTGACTGACGTGGGTTAGGTAAAAAAACAACAATTAAACAGGAACTTGGAAACCACCAACCAGTGACATGAAGAGCCGAAGTCTTAAAAATGTCCATAAGCCAGACAGGTGCGGAACAATGTCCAAGACCACGGCCACACATACACCACCCATAAATGTTAACCACATGTGTCTCTTGCAAGGGCAGATGGTGGTGTATTCCACACCTTCCCCCACTTCTTCTTCCATTTTGTAAATATTACAATCACCCCCTCTTCTCTTTGCTTTTACACACTCTTTTCCACAACTTCTCTCTCTCTTTCTCTCCCTCTCTCTCTCTTTCTCTAGTGGGTTTAGTCTCTGTCTCGCCATCATACTGCTGAAGGAAAAAAAAAGAATAAAAGTGAAGAGGAGAAATATGTGAGAAGAAGAGTGAAGAGAGCTGAGGTCACCTTGATCTACAGCCGTCTGCTTACACTGCAGTTGGGTGTCAAAGGGCAGAACACCGGAGATTCTTTCAGGGACAACCGTATGTTCTTGAACACACACACAGGTGTGTTTTATGTATGTAGTGTAGGTGCTGCAACCGTATGTTCTTGAACACACGCACAGGTGTGTTTTATGTATGTAGTGTAGGTGCTGCACATATACAGATTCTGATCTCTCTTGCATCCATCCATTTATCAGTCTAGTTTAAATATATGTTATTGTCTTTGCAATGTCATTAGCAAACTTTACGTTAACACAGTACTGCATTTGGACGCTGAATTTCTCTTTCTATAAAGTCTGATGAAAATAAAACAAATATCCAGTACCTATCTGATTATTAAAAAAATGGGGCAGAGTAATTGTAAAGCGCCCCTACATAACGTGCATTCTGTTGATTCAAATGTGGCCTTCTGTTCTCTTTAATACCTGCCATTAATGTAATATTTCTTTCCCATGAGAACTGAGATCGAATCACTCGGATCGCGCTGATTTTACATTTTGATCTGAACCTCTGAATTTAATTCAGACCAGACGTAAGATGTCAGGGGGCATTTCAGCACTTGCAAAGTGTCCGTCAGTCAAAAAACGCTGTCTCTGACCGACTTGTGAGTGAGGGCCTTAAAAAAACACTCCAAGGAAACGTTTAAAAAATGGCGGCGTGGTTCATCCATCACACAGGTATAGGTGAATGACATTTTATTACTTGACAAAAATACTGCTATCTGTTTTCACCTGCCATACATTGTCTGATGGCAACCAGAGATTACATCTCACTTTCATCACGGATTCTATACTTACCTATAATAATTTCAAACCGCAACTCTGTCCATCTGTCAGTCAGATTGTCAGTGGCAAAGTGTGTGCATATGTCACTCTGAAGGACCGGGCTAATAATACTACACCAGCCTCAGCTCATTTGATGGTTACACTGCAAACACACACACACACACACACACACACGTGCGCATACAGACGGGAGTACTGAGGAAAGTCTCGGCTGTGATCCATCATTGAGGGACTAAAAATTATGACACCAAAGAGTGAAAGAGAGAGAGAGAGAGACCAAAGAGTGGAGTGAAGCCTCTCACACCACTACACACACATCGCAGCAGACAGTAGAGTCTCTGTGTTGTCAGTAACCACCTTCGAGACCCTGAGGTGTCATTAAAGACTTCAAATAGGACGGATAAAGACGAAGGGGTGAGGGAGGAAGAGAGAGGGAGAGCGATGCATGGTATAATGACTGCATTTGACACAGCCACTCTCGAACACCTCTTGCTCACCCACTCTTTGACACACACACACCTGCATATGATTTTCCTCTCCCTTGTGCGTCTATCATGATGAATACTTTGGAGTGTTTTTTTTGGCAATATTCAATAACTCGAAATTTAGCAAATTTTCCAAATAATTGCTACTATATATCTATATGAGTGGATGAGGATGACAACTCCATTATTATTATTTTTTGAAAAGCAGTTTTAGTTTCAGTAGTCAAGATCAGAACCTAAAGTATGGGCCTGTTGTACTTGCTGTCTTCCAACGTTTATACCTTGTGAAATTGTTCAAACCTATGCCTTTTTTCCCCAACGAATATTCAAACAACATTTGTGTCCAATTTTGACAGGCATTGTATGTAGCTGAGAGTGTAAGAGGTTCAAATCACCATCCCATAAGCTCATGTCATAGTAGCTATGGTTACAGTAATAGGTGAAAGTATGTGATAAACAGTAATTGGTGTACATGTGCAGCCAGCAGGATTGAGGTTAAGCACTGTAGCTCTGACTTTGACCTTCTTAAATTGTATCAAATTATTTATTAATGTTGATCTAGGAAAACCATCTACTGCTGCACTCTAAGCTATCCTGAATTTGAGCATCAAATAAATGCCTCAGGGGAATCAAGTAAGATCCAAAAACAAGGAAACAGATATGGACAGAAAGTGAGAAGACATGTATACAGATGGGAGGCCAGTGAAGAAGAAATCCACCAAACTCCCAGTCGGCTCATTAACTAAGGGGTTGGTTAATTCACTAGACCCACGAGAACCTTTACTGTGTGTGAGTGTGTCTCTGAGTGTGTGAATAGACCTCTGTGTGGAACCACAGAGGCATTTGGTCATGTTTATATCCTTGTTTTTGGCCTGGGTCAGTGTACGTATCGGTATGTGTGTGTGTGTGTGTGTGTGTGTGTGTGTGTGTGTGTGTGTTTGCTTTGTAAAAGTGTATCCATTCCAGCGAAGTGAAGTGTTAGGTTGTGTGTGTGTATCTGCAGATAGAACATTTAAATAAATACAAATTTCATATGAAAGTGTTTTCCCTGGAGAATTGTAGAACATTTGAACACTGTGTGTGTTTGTGTGTGGTGAGTGTGGGAGGGGTAGTTTAATCCTAAATTTACCCTTGGTGGTCGGAGGACTGTGGTCACATCTGGACTCGGTTTCTCTCCGCCTCTCTTGTTTTCTTTGCTCCCCTCGTCATGGCCACCTCACCTGTGCTGCCTTTTTCCCCCCTATCCACACTTCCTCTGCTCCTCCCTTTTTAAATAACTGACCAAAAAGTTTTCCAGGTATCCACTTGGATGTCAAGGTACGTGCGTAAGTGTGTGCACATAATCGTACCTGCTGTTTGAGCTGATGAACCAGACCATCCTTCTCTCTCTTCAGAGCTGCCACCTCGTCCTGGGTTTTCTTCTTCTTGGATGAGGAAAGCTCCAGCAGGGCAATGTTGGCGTCTTTCTCACTGATGGCTGCCAGCAGGGCCTCTTGCCTGTACAGAGAACAATCATATATTGTGTTAGCAATAATAGAAATTAACTTGAGTATAATTAAAGCCACACTTGGTGATATTGCACATTATGACATTACTGTGATTGCATTGGAAGCTAACTGCTTGAATTGAAAGACAGAAATTGTGTGGTGCAGGCAGATACTTATTTGCGCGTACTTAAATTTTTATGGCGAAACCCTTCGCGTGTCAACAAGTGGCGGAAAACCGTCTCAAATGGGGAGCCACTTT
The DNA here is from genome assembly GCF_027596085.1 of Anoplopoma fimbria. NCBI lineage: Eukaryota > Metazoa > Chordata > Actinopteri > Perciformes > Anoplopomatidae > Anoplopoma > Anoplopoma fimbria. Next base: position 9,823,342 of record NC_072471.1, on the reverse strand, counting down.
GTGATTTAGGAGGATAAAATTGGTGTTTTTGCAAAAATATGGGGCTTCCTGGTGGTCAAGTATGATGCATACCATGCAATCAAGATGTTTCCAGTTTGTTTATAGTGAGGACCTTTAAGGCATGTTCACTCTTTCTCCCCTGTTGCTCTTCACACGATCTACCAGAACCAATAAGGAAATTAATCAAAATGAATCACCTTAAGTTAAAGCCACCTTTAACTTACACACACACACTCGCTCTCTGTTTGTCTACAGGTATTACTCTCTAGTCTGTGTCTGTCTCTCCAGCCTCTCTTGTCTCTCTCTATCTCTTCCCGCTGCCTGGATAGTCAGGTTGACAGATAGACAGCATTCCATGCGGTTCAGGAAGCAACAAGCCGCATCCCATCCGTCCCATCAGCCAGAGATCTGGCCGAGCCGCATCCGAGGACACACAGAGCTAAGAATTCTCGGAATTCTGTCCATTTCCAGAGAGAATCTAAATCACAGCGGGTTTTCCACAAGCCCCAGGGGGGCTCAAAGATTGGCCTCACACATGCACGTAAACACACTACGATGCAAACTTGCATATGAAGGAATAAACTAATTTCCTCTTTATCTAATTCCCGCTTATTACATACATTGCACTCTTGCAATCAGGTAATAGCTGTACCTACAATAAGCATGTATGAAGATACACGGACATAGTATTATCCAGATATACACGCAAATCTACACTGACGCAGAACGAGGCATATTTCATATACATTTTTTACATGCCTTTTTTTGTTCCCTTTCTCTCTTTGGACACCGCTTCTCACTCTCTCATGCACAAACGCACACATAAAGATACAGATAGAGCGGTGCAGGGAGGAATGCAGTGATGAGAGTGTCTGGATGAAGACAGATTACATGTTTGGACTTTGTGAGGACCCACAGATTCTTTGGTCAACCTCGCTGACCACACTGTCAGTGTACAAGTGTCCCATCATGCATTTGGATTGCAGCTCTCCTGTCAGGAGCAAGGGCTGAGTAAGTCGAAGTAGTCGGTAGAGCGATTCCCTCAGCCAATCTGGTCACTGCTCAAGGATATCCCAGATTTGTGTATTTTAATGCGACATATGAGATACTAATGATACAGTTACTTTATATTTTAAAATATAAAATATAACTATAATATAAAAATGTTTTTAAGACACCCCTGGTCTTTTGGGGGATTTAAAATGCTCCGTTTCTGCGTCAAAGTGTTAATCATTTACTTTAACCAAAATGAGCTCTTGGAGTTCTTTATTCTACCAGAAAGAACATTTTCCTAACTTCCAGATTATGAGACGCTGGAACACTGTCACAGTCTTTCCCATTCTATTTTCACATAAACAGTACACACCCAAACCCCCCCCCCACACACACACACCCACACACACAGGAAGGCTAATGGAACATTAGTCTTGTTAAAGCTAACAGTGCGTCTAGTTTTATACCATATCTGAGAGTTACCTGCCAGCACATGTCGCCTGTAAACCCTGGTGATAAAATGATATTTATTCCAGATGCACTGGTCTCATTCTGGGCCTCCCTATGGCTCTCCCTTCATCTCGATCTGACACACACACACACACACTTACTCTCTGCTTGGCCAGAGCTAAACACATGCTTATGACAAGTGCTGGTTGTGGCTTCTGCTGTTACTATGTGATCATTAAAATCTGTTTCAAGTGCAGCTCTTTTTTGCTAAATCTTTAGATAATTCTACTGTCAGAGGGCTCTTAAAAACATAGTATGCTCTCAGCTCTGCTGGCAATGTGTCCTTACCATTGAAAATAACACCAAAAAAAAGCAGGCAGCACTGTGTGGAGGAAAGGTTCCCAGTGGATACGAAGCCTTAGATCTGTAACTTTCCTTTCAAGTCTTTCCTTTCTGCAGCAATATGGTGAGCACAGTAGGATAAAGGAAGGTCTACCAACAGTAAGTAAAAGCATATTACAGAGTTCCTTATTTTGGCAAGACCTTTTGTTTAAGATGTTATGGCATTTTTGCAAAACACATCCTAGAGGTTACTTATATGTCACTCTGGTCTTTGACTGGTCAGCCATGGCATCTGCTGTTAGCTAGTTAGGGCTCCTTTAGAAAAATAACAATACATATTTGTGCAGAAAAAAATGTTGAACCTGGCTCAAGAAGAGAGGAAGAATTTACAGGACCATACTACATAACCCCAGATTAGGTTCAATGCCAGCAATTTTAATGTTTTCTGTGGATGCCAACTACGGTACCCATGCGTTAAGGAATATTGTGTTATGGGATATAAACTGTTAGACAACGAAGACACTTGGTAAGGGTTGTGAACAGATTGTGGGAATCTCAGAACCAATCGATCAAGACTTCCTTTTATGTGACTTGTTTATTATTTACAGTCCCATTAGCAACTTTAGATGCAAGACTAGAGTTTGAGTTGAGAGACGACGTGTCATCCAGATTGTTTCACAAGTAGCCAGTTTATGAGCCGATTTTAAACAAATAAAAAGGTAGATCATCTTCAGACGACAGCCGCTGGGTTGCCAGATTGTATTTCAGCCAATGCGTTCCACCTAATTTTCTGTCCAAATGGATTGTTCACCCGCATTAAATCAAATCCTGCGTCAACGTGATTGGTCAATACTACTCGGACAACCAAAATCTTGTCCCATTGCTCAAATTTGGCATATGAATGACGAATCTGTTTAAAGAGATTATGATTATGGTTCATAGTTAAAAATCCAAATGACATTAAATGAACATCTGGTATTGGACCCCAATTTCGGTCTTTGCATCAAAGTTGGCTATCCACCACTCCAACCTCCTCCAAACCCCTTACTTTATTTGGCACTGAACGTTGGCGTTGGATGTAAATTATGAGGTGCAGAATCATTGAATAATTCCTAGGGATGTTGGACGTTTTTGCTGGATTTTTTATTTTTTTGCAACAAACCCACAAACCCCCTTATAAAAAAGTTATACAATCACGTTCTGTTCACCAGAAAACCCTGACTTTCATTAGTGTATACAAAAACACTTTAGAAGAATATAGAAAAATGGCGACAGGCTGAATTACTATTGTATGCCATGCAGTAATGGTGGTGAGTAGTAAAACAGTCATATATTTATATGAACATTTCACAGGTCATTCAATTTAACAAGTTTCCATTTACGTTATATTCTCTTCCCACTTCCTTTAGGGCTCTCTCTCTCTCACCTATTCTCTATCAGTGTCTCTCGCCCACCCTGCTTTTCCCATCTCTTTCTCTTCACCTCTCCCCTCGTCACTCGTTCTATCTCTCCGTCTGTAAAGAGGACGGGAGGCATTCTTTCCGTCGTTCGGCGGTCGTGTGCCATGATGTCATCGCCATGGCGACAAGGCAGACGGTAAGCAGATACACCCAAATGCACCAGGCACCTGACCCCAACCCCAACTCACACAGACACACACACACACGGGGGCCTTCTCCTTCCTAAAACCACTTAAGGCACCTCACTCTATCAGAAACACTAATGCCTGGTCTTAGATCACTCACACACACACAAAAGCAGCTTCCCGTGTGTGCTGTGTTATCTCTTTCATGCCGTCGCCCTCTACTGCAATCTACAGTTTGTGTGTGCGTGTGTTTGCTCAAGTGACAGTTGTGTGTGTGTGTTTATGACAGCATGTCTTTCTGTAGGTTTGTGTGTGCTCATAAATATGTGCTTATATGTATTTCAGTGTGTATGAATGTTCACAAGTTGTCTGTGTGTATTTAAGACGTTATACTGTGAATGTATGTGTGTGAGAGGGAAGTATGTGTGTCCCTGTGTGTGTGTGTGTGTGTGTAAAGTCGATTCAGTCCTGTGTGACATTAGCCAGTCTCCGTCTAAGACAAACACAGAGCTATTTTAGATATAATCCCCTCTCTGCTCCCTCTTTCTGACTGAACAAAGCAGCTCTCCATTGTTTTCAGGGACACTGTCTGCTCTGGTTACACAGGAGGCTGCTTGTAGGACGCCAGAGTTTACTCTTTAACCCCTGTAGGACATGGTGCGTGTCAAGCTCGACCTCATTTCTGTGTAGGGAGGTTTCACTCTACTAGCTTGGCTACAGAGAACCATATGCAAGAACTTGTTCAGACTTTGAGGAATGTTTTTCCATCATTGACCAAATTTTTTGGGGAAACTGAATCAGTTTTGAGGCGAGTGAAATTAGCAGTTTCACTCGGCTGGCGACGGGGGATTTAGAAAAATGTCATAATCATATTTACTGTAATCATGAGTGCTGTGTGCTTTGGTTTGCTTTGGAGTAGACTTAATGAGTTCAGCCTTTTTCAACCCAGGACTGAAATTAACATTCATTTAGGAATTATGCAGCAGGTCATGGCAACTGGATCTGCCCATCTCTATGCCATCAGATCTGGACAGGGAGGTTCTGAGATGCCTGATTGGAGGATCAAAGGACCTACTATCGTCTGACAAAAGAGAAGATGTGACTTTACTGACAAGTGTGGTTACATTTCAGCTGAGGTTGGATCAGCCTCAGCTGGGTCGCCCGGGGGAAGGTGAAAGACGTTTAAACACCTGATGAGCCTTTAAGTGCAACACTGAAGATGTGTGGGGATGAACCAGAAGATGTACAATATTCAGTAAGCACAGTCTAAGACTGATGTGTATGCACTTGATTTTGCAGCTGATAATAAATAACACAATGTGTTCCACCATCATACTGAAGAAGTCGAAAATTAAAAAAAAATAATTTCAGTATTGTGGCAAACTCACAGATATTCTAGATTTGTTTTAATGGTAGAACTGTACAAACATGCCGTGCATGCAGTCCTGAATCCTGTCCACATTCTCACTGTTCTGTTTGTCAGAAAGAAAAGCAGAGAAAAGACTATCTGGAATATTTTTTTTATAAATAATCGTATGTGTGGTTTTAAAGAGAAAAGAGAAGAGAGCGGAGGAGAGAGGAGAGGAATGAGATACAGGAGGGCACAGCTGGCTCTCAGTGGTAGCTAATGCTGCCTGGAGGCATACACGCACGCACGCACACAACACACACACACACACACACACACACACACACACACACACACACACACACACACACACACACACACACACACACACACACACACACACCTCTGTGACTAGTGTTCATGACTGTGCATAATCTACTTTTATGTGGGGATATACAATTAAATCAATTTTTAATTCCTCCTGTCTTTGCTTTCTTTATGTCTCTCTCCCTCTCTTTCTCCCCCTTTATTTCTCTAACTTTTCCATCACTCTGTCTCTCTCTCTCACACACACACACACACACACACACACACACACACACACACACACACACACACACACACACACACACACACACACACACACACACACACACACACACACACACACACACATTGAGTTACTATTTTAGTTTCTGAGTCTCCAGAGTGGGGCCCTGCAGAGTAGTATTTCTCTCCCAGCTGACAGCTTCTGTCCTGGGGCAGACAGCCAGCGAGCACTGGGGCCCCCTATTCTCATCTGCTCCGAGCTGACTCTCTCTCACACACACTTGTTCTACCTCTCTCTCTCACACACACACACACACTACACACACACACACACACACACACACACACACACACACACACACACACACACACACACACACACACACACACACATACATTTGAGGTGTAAAATGCTGCTTTGCCTCAAAGCACAAAATATTGAGGACAGAGAAAGAACAGAGTAAAGGTAGAAACAGAATGAGAAAAAAGTTAAGCTGGAGGCCTCTCTTTTAAGTTATACACATCTTTTAATACGCACACACTATATACACTGAATAAAGTAGATATAACAAATATACGCAGTACCAGTCAAAAGTTTGGACACACCTTCTCATTCAACTACTTTGAAGAATCTAAAATATAAAACATATTCTGGTTTGTTGAGCATTTGTTTGTTTACCACATAATTCCATATGTGTTCCTTCATAGTTTGGATGTCTTCAATATTAATCTACAATGTAGAAAAAAATAAAAATAAAAATAAAGAAAAACCATTGAATGAGAAGGTGTGTCCAAACGTTTGACTGGTACTGTATATATATATATATATATATATATATATATATATATATATATATATATATATATGAGGCCATAGTACCTTTAAAGTAAGGCTCTCCTCCCATTTGAGTACACACACACACACACACACACACACACTGGTTTATGGCCCAACAAGAGAAAACACAGGGCAATGAATGCACACATCAGAGCAGGTTTTATGAAAACATTTGTTAGTGCTGGCCTGCCATGTGTGCAGCATCAAAGCAAAGACAGCCAATAAAGTCTTGGTTTATAGTAAACCATTTACTGCTGCTTTCTCTCGCTCTTTCTCCTGCAAAAGCGCCAAGACAAAGTTTGACTTCACTGGATTATAACAGAAGTTATTAAAGAAAATGATCGACACCTACAGCACTGGTTATGTGCATTCAAAACTTTGAAATTGCTCTCGAGGGCTACATTCAGCCAAACACATCAAAGCGATAATAGTAGGTTGAAAATGCAGATAATGATAAAATGATTATCAGGGAATTACAGTCAAGAATGTCATCAGGGCTTTTATTTAATGCCACAAAACAAAATGGGTTTTCTGATCTGGAAAGTTTACTTGTTTATTAAGACTGTTAGAAAGTGAAAAGTTTCCCGCAGCCTCTGATGTCAACCTCATGTCTCCACCGCACATGACCAAGCCCCGGACCAGAGGGAGAAAACTTCTCCCTCTGGAACACCCTCCCCATAACACTGCATCAATCTTTACTGGGTCAAATTACAAATAAAAACTAATGTTTTTAGAACTGCTTTTAATGTGTGATTAATATTGTCTGTTTTATACATTATGGTTTTTTTTTATCATAACTTATGTAAAATGTCGCTAAATGAAATGTGTTACTGTCAGGACAGCAGCCAGGTCCTGATTTGATATAAACTTTGTTTTATTTTTACACTACTTACATTAAAATCGCCGACTGTATAATGTACAATAACACACTGAGAACAGAAGGAATGTTGGCGAGATTTGAAAGCTTTGTGTGTGTGCCTGTGTGTTTAAGTGTGTGTGTGTCTTAAACTATAGTGGAAGTGGGTCAGAGACACTAGATATGAATGATTTAGCATGGAGGGAGAAGATGGGACGAGAGGCCATCAGAGAGAATCAGAAAAAGTGAAAGATAGAGAAAGAGTCTTAGGAAAAATAGGTTAAAGCTGGTGCATAGGATAAGTGTGTGTGTGTGTGTGTGTGTGTGTGTGTGTGTGTGTGTGTGTGTGTGTGTGTGTGTGTGTGTGTGTGTGTGTGTGTGTGAGAGTGTGTGTGAGGAGGGAGAGAAAAGCTCCCCTCAAGGAGCTGTTGTACATCAGAGAGGCTTAAAGAAAGACAGCGAGAAGGCTTACACACACTAACACACACACACACACAGAAAAAAAAACAGCATTGACAGGGAAGGGAATAAAATAACTGGAGGATTTGGAGGGAAAACAAATCAAAGAGACGTGAAGGGGGAGAGAGGGAGAGGAATGGAGGGAGGGAGGGAGGAAGTGGCAGTGAGGGGAGGCAGAGAGACAAAGGCGGTAAGAGGGAGAGAGAGAGGAGGGCAGGTGGGACTGCTGCATGACAGAATGAGGATCTGTTCTCGACACATTTCCTCTATTTCCCGCTCCCTTTTTTCTCTCCTAAAAACACTCCAGCTCCCTAACCTCTCTCTTTCTCTGTCTTTCTCTCTCTCACACGCACACGCACACACATTTTAAAAACACATACTGTAACTAATAAGAAAGGTGTGAAAATGCATTATCCATGGTCCGCGGGAGCTTGCTCTTTCCATTGGACCACACACACACACACACACACACACACACACACACACAGACACACACACGGAGCAGTGTGACTAAAGATGCAGCTTTGTCTCACCATGGTTCTTTACAGTAAATCCATTTCTACGCTGTGTTACAGAGACCAAGACATCTGCTTACAATCTGTCGGCACAAACTCACTGCTGTAACACTAACCAGCCACGGTAACGGACACCTGCGACTCCCAAATGTCTATGATAGACGTTTTTTTTAAAAAACATTTTTGCGTTATTTGACAATGTGAGAGGGACTGATATGTTTCTGTCAATCTTTAGATACTCAGTGTGTTACAGCTTTACTCTACTGCCTGTTGGTCAGAGTGCTCAGAGATGTTTTGAGTGAGAGGAGATACAAAGTGACTTGGAAATAACTTTAAACCTTTGTCACACAGTAAAATAAGGTTAGACAGTTTGCCACGGTATTCCCATTTGTACGATTAATGGCATCTTGGCCCCTTCTGTAACAGAATAAAAAAAATGTCTGCAGAAGAAGATGCAAATAACTGTGTTTTCATCTGCTGTTATGTGAATACGAAATTTGTCTCATGTATTCATTTGAGGAAGGTTACAGTCCTCTCACTGGTCCAGACAGATGGAAATTTCTTTTGTCTGCTGCTATTTTTTGTCTCTGCAGTGGCGCGGACGCCTCAGTGGTCGTTGAAGTCACATGCTTCATGTACATCATGATTTATTCACTTTCATTTGTTGCATTTTTCTTTTATTGATACACCAAATTCCACCTCACCCAGCGGTTTTCTTTGACATAATCATCAGAACTTTGATGAAACGTGATCCGTTATTTCATTTAATTAATCTTGTACGTTTATGTGCTCAGTTTCCGTGTTCACTGCGTGTATTCTTTGACTTGAATGCCTCGCCCTGAGCCAACTCTCCCATTAAGGAGGATGAAGTTTTAAAATGGAAATACCTTGTGTACATTGTAGTTGTGCAGTAATTTATATCCGCAGTCAGGTTATAAATCTGTCTAATTCTCTCTCCAGCTGATGTCTTTCTTTCTTCTCAGAGTTTGTTAAACAAGCCAAACTGTCTCAGTCTCTCCCGTTCTTTTATATTCCTCATCTGCGTACTAAAGGTTTATTATTTCAGGAATATAAATGTAATTGGCAATGGTAACGTATAATCAGAGGCTTTGAATAAAAGAAATGCATGTCTTGTTTTTTTCTTTTTGATAAGTTTTCCCTCTTCATTGCTGTTTAATGATCTGGTGATGGCTTGGCATTCACAACCTGTAATCAGCTGAGGACAACAGACGAGTTCAGGCTCTGCTGCATCCTGTTTCCCCTTTATCTGTCCTCTCTCGCCACTTGTTTCTTTTTGTTCTGACGAGTTTGGTTCTCTCCCATCTTTCGGGACATTTTGCTTTTGTTCTCGGCTCCTTGTGCTTGTTTTAAAATCCCCCCCTTTTTTTCCTTTTTCTCATTCAGTGTTCTTAATTAGTGTGAGAGTTCTGCAATACGTGAACAGATTACACATAAAATATGGCAATAAGAAAAGAAATTACAATACAGACGAGTCAGCACCATAAAAAGGAGACGTTCTTTTTTTCTTCTCCGCTGTATATTCAGCTGAAGATCACTGGTTTGCAAGGCTTCAGAGACTTTCAGAAAACCCTGTTATTTGAATACAACTTCTAACTGAGGCACATCTTTTATTGCTTCTATTTTCCCCGATTCAATCGCTCCCTCAGTCTCTCACAAGGGAGAAGGAAGAATACCAAAAGTAAAGATGAAGACAGCCGGAGCCGGAGAGAAGAGGGCAAGAAAGGCAAGTACAGAGAGTGCAAGAAAAATGGAGAGAAAAGAGGCAGACGGAGAGCGACGCACCCTGATTTTTAGCTTGTAAGACTCGGTGTCAAAGCGGCGTACCCCTCTTTGTCATACTAAGCCCTCAACATGTCTGTCATACACACACACACACACACACACACACACAGACTTGTTTTTGCACACTGTGGATTAATCTAATTTCTGTGGGATCAAAGTGCTTGTCTCTGGTGCGCTGCCATAAGCATGCGTACATGCATTTGTGTGGGAGGATGTATTTTTATGCGTTTGTGTATGTGTGTGCGTATACGTCTCCAAATGTTCCTCTGGGAGAGAAAGCTTCTAAGCAGTCATGCTGTCTCATCTGGTTTTGCAAGTCGATGTATGTGTGTGTCGTATTTCTGAAGGCAACATGCACATCTCATGTTAGTCTCTAACGCATGTGTGTGTTTGTGTGTTATGTCCGTCTTTTCCAAGTGCAGTCATTTGCTGTTAGTGATGGCTTTCCGGCTGTGAGGAGCAGAGCTGTTGTTCCGTCGAAAATAAGATCGTTGACTGCATTCACATAAAACAGAGGGACGCAAAAAAAAAACACACACACACACAACATCTTTTAGTTTCAGTATGTAGTGACAACAGTGAAGACAATGAGAAGTACGGCCTGCCAGACAAAAAAAATCTGAGGATAATGACGTTTCCAGACCGATGTGGGCTCAGAATGGAGAGATTTTTGGAAAGAGGCAGAAGAGATGCAAAGAATAAGAGATGGAGAAAAAAAGGGTGAAAAGGAGGGACGGCAGGAATGAAGGGAGGGATGGCGGAAGGGTTGCAGGAAGAGGTTTGAGGGTTAGATGGAGGCTGGGTGGGAGATAAAACAAAGAACAGAGCAGCAAAGGAGAAATAAATTGAATTTATAGTGTTCACCTTGAGGTATCAGCCAAGGCTCTCACTGCAGGAGGCTGAAGACAGCGCAGCAACTTGGTGTTTTTATATAGACTCTCTTTATAGTCTCATTTGTCCCATATAGTCTCATCTCAAAACACGGTGTTTGTGTGTAAACAGACTCAAAGTGTCCTCATTTTAGATGCTAAACGCTTCTTTTGAGGCAAATATCACATCCCGTTCCAGCAAATCTCAATAGATTTTGGCATTTTCAATGAATCACCACCCCGAACCCGATTTGTCACAGCCTGAGGCGGCCTCCCCCACACAGCGATTCCAACTAAAATATCATATTTTATTTCCCTTACTGAAGCAAACAAAAGTAATGGGACTCACTTTGTTCCGCTTTTGCTGGAAGCCTTGACCATTTGCATTGCCAACACAATTGTCAAGTGCATCGCCGGCCTGCTCTCTCCACAGCAGGGTCTTTTCATCGTGACGCTTCTTGTAATGAATGGCCTTTTTAAGCATCATTAACGTTACAATCTCCATAACAACCTTGCAAATAAACAGAAACAAGCGTCTTGCTGTTTTATATGTCAGAGCATTTGCTGCAACAGATGAATTGTGATTTTAAATGGTTATAAAAACGTTATATGCATAGTTCTGGTAGGTCAGTAAAAATAATGACCGGTAAATGAGAGCGTAGTGTGAAGAAGAACACTGCGTGAATGCAGGGGGAGGAGGACATAATGTAAGTGGTTATACATTTAATATATATATATCGCAGTCAGATTGATGGATGAGCGGAAGGAGCGAGGGAGACGGGAGAGGAGGTAATATAATTTCGTCGGGGTATCACGCAGTTTGGTTGGCTCGACTAAGTTGTTGTTGGACAGCTGTCTTTCTCCTCTTTGCTTTCCCTCCTTTTTGCTCGGCCATAAAAACATTTCTGCTCCTTTTCTTTCGTTTTATTATCCTCCTACTGCCCCCACCCCCTCCCTCCCTCCTCACAAAACAGATTTATAATTCTTACCCTGACCTCTTTACTCTCTTTTTGCTTTGTGATTTCTGCACCCTTTTCTTCTTGTTTTGTGTCTTTTCCTCTACTCTCCCCACGCGAGTATATACCTTTTTTTTGTCCTCCACACTCAGCAGCATGTTGTGGTATTAAATCCAAACAGTGCCCTGACAATGAAGAATGCTTTTGAACTGATGCAAATAAATTACATTCTGCTGCTTCTTTACATGCTATAAATGTAAGACTATTAAAACTGACACTGTCTGAATGAACAAGAATTAGTTAAAATGGCCCTATTATGCTTTTCCACTTTTTCCCTCTTCTTTAGTGTGTTATATATATTTTTGTACATGTAAAAGGTCCGTAGAGTGTAAAACCTGAAGTTCACGCCTAAAAGGAGTTACCCTCCCCCTCAGAAGCTCCTGAGCTGCCTGAAACGGATCGATTGAATTCTCTCCTTCACTTCCGTAACATTATGAGGTCATAATGTTACGGAAGTCACGTAAAACTCCTTCCGGCTAATTTGGCCCTCAAACAACAAAAGAAGAGACGGAGCTGAAGCTCTGGAGGGAGAGTTTTTTGAAATGTGAAATGTTGACCAATCACAACAGAGCGGGCTAGCTGACCAATCAGGGCAGACTTTGCTTTCTGGAGGGAGGAGCAAGTGCTACAACGGAGCATTTCAGAGAGAGGGTGAGAAGAGGTGCTGCCCTTAGACCCATTCATGTATAATGCAGCCAGGGAGAAATGTCAAGCCTCAAAATCTTTGCCAATTTACTTTGCTCAGCGAGCTCAGACCCTATTTACCGTCATATTAACAGATGTTAGTCCGTGGACATCACAGGGCTCAGTGGTTGGCACTGTCATCTCGCAGCATGAAGGTTCACAGATCAAATCTTGGCCCCCTAGACTCCTCTGTGTGGAGTGTCTTTATTTAGAGCTTTTGATTTCCTCTTACAGTTCAATGTCATGCAGGCTCTGGGCCGAAGTATCGTCTGGATATACGTAGATTAGTCTTATGTGGGAGGTGAACAAAGCAATTTTGAAAATGTATGCCATCGCTGATAATGGACACACATGTATCTGCACACAAAAACACACACAACAATCAATACAGCACCAAAGCTCAATGCCAAATTACAATACTCCACGTCAGGCAGATGCATTGTGTTGACCATGTGTTAGTGTCCCCTGGTGTACACATAGATGTTTGTGCGTGCGTGCACTGCTGGTGATGACTCCATGATGTCATTCGTCCCAATATGACCCAATCACAGACATCAAGTTGATAATCATGTCAAGAGATAATCATGTTTGAGTGTGTGTCTGTGTTGTGAATGCCCCGAGGCACATTACACAATCTCAAAATCAAATAGTATAATTAATTTAATTAAAAGTAAAGACATTACTTAAATTAACTAATGATCTTAAGTAGCAATAAATAATGTTATATTTGTGATTTTTTATATATATTTAACTTAAAATTAAATAAAAATGTTATTTCATTCAACTTAGAACTCTTGAAAACTAAAGACAAAAGAAATACAAAAATGTTTTTTAATAAACATAGCATCTGCCATTGAGAACATGTTTGTGGTGATGCATATTAATGTGTGTGTGTGTGTGTCATTGTCAGGTAATAGAATGTTCTGAAGTTCCGCAGATGGAATTATGGCCCCTTATGACAGAATAAAACCATGCACAGGTCAGTGTTCTACATTCTACAGTCACCTTATTAATAGCAGGAGCAGTGAACAGATCTTCACATCTACACAGACCTGCAACATGTAAACAACTGAGAAACTACAAAAAGTTAGAGGACCTGATTTCATTTTCAAAAGATAAATCATCGCTCAACATGGATATCGAGGTAAGACATTAATATTCCTAACAGTTAAATGTTCCTTAAAGGCAACATTGTTCAACAGCTGTATTTACACCATAAACACCTGTTATACACGGATGTATACATGGTCTATGTGATTGCATACATTTTTCAGAACGTAAACTTAGATTTTCATACGATCCCATCCCAATAAGAAGTGTTTTGTTGATATATAACAAATGCTGAGTATTAAAACCCCATTCTTTTTCTTTCTGTCAGATTTCATTAGAAGAACCAGAAGAGCTGAGGTGCAGTGATTTAGACCTGCCAATGCTCACATCGAAGGATTTGACTGACGTGTTCATGTCATGTCTCCAATATATGACAGAAGAGTAAGTCAAAGTTAAAAGCTATCAAATGGACTGGTTATTAAATGTTTGTTTCGCTTAACCATTCCTATTTCTTTTGCTTTCAGGAATTTGGATTTGCTGGCGGGAGGCCACATCAATTCTGACATGGTCCTATTGCTGTTTGACCTGTGTCACAACATCATAGATAGGGTTTACAACTTGGTCCTGGATGTTGTAGTCCCTCAGCTTCAGAGCTGGACTTGTGGCCAAACTTTGGAGGAGAGTGCCATCGACCATGACAACACTTCTGCCACAGTGTAAGTAAAAAGCTTCAACAGCAACTTGCATGTTCTTCTCAAACATCATTACTGTATGTGGACTCGCATTTTGTGACCTTGAGTGTCAAAACAAAATACATGTATTGATCAATATTGCTTCTTGAACCCTTTTTTTTTAATTCTAGTGTTGCTTAATACATCATTTGTTATCAGAGTTGAGTTTGGTCGCCTTAAGTTCAGAAAAATGCGGCGATACCAGTAATAAGTGTTTAAATGTCACTGCCCAGAGCAGATCAGTTGACTAAAGTACGATTGTTTCTCTTTTTAAGAAAAAGGATTGAACCTCCGCAAGATCGTTACTACCACACCGTTACAGAGGATGATATACAAGCCAGCCTCGGTGATTCCCTTCACCAAGGTATTGGAGGAGTGTTCGGAGTCGAAGTGGAGAGGTCAGACAACTCAGATCAACTGCTGCAGCTGGTTGCAGCAATAGTGGCCAAGGAGGTCAACCGCAAATTGGCTGATATCACGCAGCCACACGCTTCCCAACAACCGGAGGAATTATGTGAATCTCCAACTAAAGAAATGGTTTACCATGTTGCCAAAATACTGGAGAAGTGTGTGTTCAAGAACCGCCAACGTGAGTCCACAGATGAAGGATGCACGAGCAGCAACTCTTCCGAGGCATCCAGTCTATATGAGGTGACCATGGAGGAGGAATTCGACACTGAGGAGTGCCAGTGCCCAGAACATTGCTTTTTTTTGCCTTGGGTGACAAGTCAGGATTTCCTGCAGGGAGAGAATACCTGTCTCTCTGTGTCACATGATAACATGCTGGATCAAATTGAGGCCCCTGATCAAGAATGCCTGGCCAGCGAATTGTCTCAGGCATCCAGTCCAGATGAGAAGACCATGGTGGAGGAGTTCAGCTCAGAGGCTACCGAAGACTGTCCATCAGAGTTCCAGTGCTCAGACTACAAAGATGAGCTCTCGCAAGGAGAGAAGACCTTTCTCGCTGTGT
The DNA here is from genome assembly GCF_027596085.1 of Anoplopoma fimbria. Taxonomy (NCBI): domain Eukaryota; kingdom Metazoa; phylum Chordata; class Actinopteri; order Perciformes; family Anoplopomatidae; genus Anoplopoma; species Anoplopoma fimbria. The sequence goes on along the minus strand of NC_072471.1, from coordinate 9,808,284 downwards.
TCCTGAGCAAGCTGCTGGACCACATCGCCCACTCCACAAACACATCAGTGCTGGACTTGAAATTCAATGGAAATTTCCAGAATCTGAAGAGGACTTTGGAAGGAACAAGTTTCACCCTCCCACAGACCATCGGAGACCTCCACCTTACCACCTTCAAGAAGCTCTGTCGCGAGTTTGGATCGGCAAAGCTGCTGCAGGCCGGCGCCGTGTCTGGAGGTTCAGCGTTCAAGGAGGCGGTTGCCAGTGAACTCAAACGGCAGCTGCAGAAGACTACACGAAAACCCCTCAGCTTTGGTGATAAAGTAAGGAAGTATTTCAGAAGACAAAGCAACAAAACAGCTCCAGCCTGTGAAGTCGGCTCATCTGTGTCCCACCGCGACGTTGCCCCCCTGGAGGACGGATCTACACTGCTGCCCCAGAAGAAACAGAAGCGCCCAGCCATCATCGGGATGTTCTCTGCCGTGGCCCGGATTCTGAGGAAGCCCTTCAACTGCCACTGCAGTGGATCACAGGAGGACTAGCTCACGCAAGTATCCAACTTTCAATCTCTCCCCAAGTTCTTTTCTTTTCTACTTTCTCTACTTTCTTTCATTTTCTTTGCCTTCGTCTTGAAAAGCAATCCCTGTCTTTCTCCTAATGATGACACAGGTTTTTTTTCAAGACAAATGTACTCTTAAAAAGGACGTGTAAGTTTACAGTTTGGGACATGCCGGACTGATCATTGGACAAAGTAGAGCTGAAGCCGCCGTTTCAGCTCTACTTTGTCAAACGACTCTGTTATGTCCTAAAATGGCCACACATCCTTTTTAAGAGTAAGGGCAGCATGGTGGCTGACTGTGGCCTCACAGGAAGAGGGTCCAGGACTCGGTTTGAGTCCTTGGCCCTCTTCTGTGTTGAGTTTACATGTTCTCCCTGTGTTGATGTTGGGTTTTCTCCGGGTGCTCCGGTTTCCTCCCACATTCCAAAGACATGCAGCCCAATTGGAATCTCTAAATTTCCCCCACAAATCTGCATCTTGTCTATAATTCAATAATTGCTAATAAAAATCTGATAAATCTGATTAATGGTTGTAACACCTCTTTTGTCCTAATTTACAGAGCACTGAAAGGTTTGTTATGTTGAAGATAAAAGAGTCAAATTTAATTCAGCATCTAGATGGTAGACTCTTTATCACATTGTGACATACACACATCATTTGTTACAGCAAGGTGGGTACTCTCGAGACTCCTCTATATTTTTTAATTGTCTTCCATGCTTTAAGGTTTTAGAAAGTCCTCTTTACAAATAGATGATATTTTGTGTGAATTGTTTGGAGAAAAAAAGTCATGTTTTGCACGTCGAGAACAAGGTGCTGCACAACGGTCATTAGTTAAAGAAACTGAAAGCTTAGCATCAAAATGTGTGCAGATTTAAATAGAAACTGGTTCCTCGTTCAGTGTCAACACTAAAATGTGTGTTGCTTTAGCAAAGTTCTTAAAACTTCACAATAGAATTAGAAGGTTAATGTAGGGTCAGCAATATGTACATGGGATCACAGAAATATCAGCTGAACATACTATGGACTGACCAATTAGTTTAAATCTCTTTAATCTAACCACTGACTGCTGAGGATCTAATTTTTTTATTTATTTAGAACACAAAAGCACTGTTGTGGTTGATAATGATCTGGGGTCACTTGTGCTTTTCTGGACTGAAAACCAAATTCAAAATCGAAGGGTAATTGGTTCCAACAGTTTTCTTCACTGGCATGTAACACTGTGGGTCATCATCCACTCTTTTAATTCTTCTTCTTCAAAACTATTTTAAATGTAAATAGAACATAAGGTGTATGAATGCTACCCTTTTTGTCCCTGTTAAAATAGTCATTATTGAAGTGCCCTGATTGGTCAGCTAGCCCACTCTCTAATATTCGAAGATATCGTCCAGATTTTGCATAAAATAGTCACCGTACACTTTGACACATTTACAACCAATCTTGACCTGAACTGCGTCTCTAAGGAAAAGCTATGTGACAAGGTTACAAACTACTATTAGGGTAAAAACTTTGCAATATTTACGATAAATCACGTGATTTTCCAACTGTTTTGGATGTTCAATGATGTAAGTGTAAAAACTTCAAAATTAGGAAAAGGTTGAAAAAAGATGAAATTAGAGTTTTTCCTTCTCCAAATCTAAGGTTGTAGGATTGATGGTGCTGTACAGATTGAAAAGCCATATGAGGTTGCTTTGAACGTTTGGGCTTTTTAAATAAAATTGACTTGACTACAACCTACACCTACACCTAAGGTTTAGATAACTCTCTTCTCTTAAAAATACTCTCGAAAAGCCAAACAAGATCTTCTGTATGTAAGTCTTAAATTGACCTGTACCAGAGAGATGCATGTGTCTGCTATGAGGAAGCAAAAGACTGAGAGAGAGGGAGAGCAGTGGAGTGAAGAAGAGGTGTGTGTTAAATGTCAGTTAAGCAGAACAGCACAGAGTAAAATAGCCTTAATTCAGCCAGATTGGGATTTTAGACCCGTTGCCCTGCTGTTAGACACACACTGTCAGCACATTCCTCCAGCCAGCTGCGAAGCGCACGCACACATACACACACGCACACACCTGCATACTGCAAAACACACGACAACACACATGCCCACAAGCACACATTAGACTGGGAAGAAAACGAGCATGTGCATATTTAATGTATATGACAAAGAAAATATGTCTCTGTGTGTATTTTACGAGTGTGTGTGTGTGTGTGTGTGTGTGTGTGTGTGTGTGTGTGTGTGTGTGTGTGTGTGTGTGTGTGTGTGTGTGTGTGTGTACATGTGAAGGTCGCTGCACATGATTTATCAGCGGGAAAGACGCATGTTGGCGCCCAGCAGGGCAGATGTGTGTATCCGTGTGTAGTTTTGTTTGTGTATTCCCTGTCCTTGGATTTAGTGTTTATTGTGTGTGTGTGTGTGTGTGTGTGTGTGTGTGTGTGTGTGTGTGTGTGTGTGTGTGTGTGTGTGTGTGTGTGTGTGTGTGTGTGTGTATTTACATGCTATCGGTGTGTATTTACATGTTTGTGGTTTTATGTGCATATTATAAATATGAATGTTGATTCTTTATTTCTGTATGAGAATACTACATTTTGTTTCTGTGTGTGTGTGTTCTTGGGCACACACACACACACAGAAACACACATACAAATGTACATCTGGGACTCAAGGTTAGCAGTATGTTGGAGTAAAGAAGACATATACAACCAGCTGGTGAAAACTATGGCACCAAGATAGATAGACGCTTACACAAGTAAAATACAGTGTGTGTGTGTGTGTGTGTGTGTGTGTGTGTGTGTGTGTGTGTGTGTGTGTGTGTGTGTGTGTGTGTGTGTAAAGCAATAAGAGAAGGAAAGGAAGGAAGGAAACAGAGAGGGTAGAGAGAGCGAGAAAGTATTCCAGCTGTTTTTGCTAGATATTTCTGCATGGGAGTGAGAGTGTGAATGTGTGTTAATATATTCCATGTCTGTCCAAGAAACCTCTGAAACATGCCGTATCGTGTATCATGTCTTACAGTAACATTAAACCTTACACCGATGTAAAACTGGGCAACAAGTCAGACATCAAACCTTGAAGAGTTACGGCAGCCTGTGTGTGCAGAGACAGTTTCATGTGCATTACACTGAGATATATGACCGCAGCCACCTTAAATATCTCATGTTTTACACGTGAGAGAAAGCTAGAAGCAAATGACGTATTTGCTGACCAAACCCTAATGTCTTGTGAAAAATATGAGCGCTGGCGTAATGTACATTACTCACAGCAAGACATCTAGCAGCTACCTGAAAAAACTTTTCAGTGAGGCAGAACAGACACAAACATACAGTATGCAATATCCCAAATATGTGTGAAGAACATCTTACTGCAGCCTGAAAAATATCATGTATTATGCAAAGGCGGTAAGTTGTCAAACAATCACGTCATATGAATGCAAGAATTCTGTATAAGCATCCGCAGGTGATTCAGGGGGAATTTCCAGTATGTTCTGGGAGAGAAAACTGGGGTTATTTTGATTAGAAAACAACCAGTAGACAGAGGAAAACAGTAGAAGGAGTTAAATGTGTGGAAGTGTTGGTAAGTCAAACAAACTGCTGGCTAACAATAAATAATTAATATCTTAAAAACAGTCAATATTTGTCAGAGAAAAATACTGTTAGAGCAGAAGGAGTAACAAATTCTTCTGTAAGGAGATGTTATGTTTTAAACTGAAGGGAAAAATGTGTTTATTTATTTGTTTGTGTACAATTATGCGATACAAATGTTTTATTTCACTGGTCAGTACAACATGCCCCTAAATACCCCTATTAGAATACCATAAAGGGTACAAAAAGTGCCTTGTGAAAGTGTGACTTGTGCTGACACAGCAGCATTAAAGCTGCCTTTTCCACTTTACAGTTAAATACAAATATTAGTCGAAATTTGACTTTGGCTACATGAAAAACACAAGAAATACCTATACGGAAAAATAGGTATATATATATATATACGGCGCAAGATAATCATAACTGAGGGTTTCAATATCTCTGAAGATACACTACTTCTGTGTAGAAGTGCTGTATTAAGAGCTAAACAACTAAATGTTAAATAAATAGTTGACATCACATAGTGAACGCATTAGTCATAAAAATGTGTCACATGATGTTACTTATGAAGTGCAGTCGTATATTTCTACAGAAACTCCAGAGACGATCAGCAGAGTAAATATTTGGTCTCTCTCTGGACAGTAGGTTTGATCTGTGTATGGAAACACACGGTCACACCATAGTTCAGAGTTGGGCAGTGATGTTAACCACAACAGATTCACACACAGTATCGCACACATGAGCATATTGGGACAGTGACGTTAAATGATAGCTCAAGTTGAAACACTCCCCCTGGAGTCTGTTAAATCTGACCATATATGTGTGTATGTGTGTGTGTTTGTGTCTACGTGAAGAAGGATGCATGTGTGTGCCTGTTACATAAATATTCATCTTGACGCTCAGTATTTTCTTAAAAAGGAACGTTGGACAAGTCAGACGTCAATAAATCAATCATAGCGTGCTTGCACAAGTGCACACTTGCACATGCAAATTCACATACGAAAACAAGGCCACGCATTCTGATGCGCTGATGCTTGTTATAATGACACGGGCTGTTACTACGGCGATAAAATGGCCTATAACTTGCTCACCTGGCCTGTGAATGGACGTGCTGCTGGACACACACACACACACACACACACACACTCTGTCTCTCTCAAAAATAAAGAAGTGCTACGTTGGTAAGAAACGCAGAGGACGGAGCGAAAGGAAAGCTAAATCACAGAGCATGCCCTTTATTTTCCCATCGTGCCACAGTAAAAGATAGTCCCACAGCGTGTATAAACGGGCAGGACATGCTAACACGGACATTCTCCATGGCTTCTATTTCAGCCCAAAGCGTCGTTCCACTAAATTAGACCTCGTTGTAAGGTCTCAGTGAGGATGTAAAACAGCAAAAAATACAGGGAACATTCGGACAGCTGGACTCCTCTTGGCTGCACTCAAACTCCAAACCCATCCATTAAAATTACATTCAGATTTTACACTGAGTTACGGCGTATGCATGAGTGTGTGTGTGTGTGTGTGTGTGTGTGTGTGTGTGTGTGTGTGTGTGTGTGTGTGTGTGTGTGTGTGTGTGTGTGTGTGTGTGTGTATGCAATCAATCACATGAAGAGCTCGACAGCGGTACATGGTTATTGCATTAACACACTACTTACTTCTATGGCTTTAAAGTGGTGAGCGAAAGAGGGAGGAGATAAAAGTAGAAAGAATAGAGAGAGAGAAAGAGACAGGAAGAGGAAAGAGGGAGTTGATGAGGTGTCGGTTGAGGATCATGCCAGTTTGACCAGTGACCACCTTCCTGGAACACTGAGGCGACATGGGAAACTACTGGAGCTATCATAAGAGTTGCTAATTTCAGGGGAAGCGTTGGAGGTCAGGCCTTATTCTGAATATGTTGATTGATATTCAATCTGTTTAAATACAGTCAGTGAGGATGAAACAATACAGGGAAGTAAAAACATTGTAAAAGTTGTTGTTCCATATTACATTTTTTGCCATGATCGCAACGTGGCTCTATGGAGAGCAATGTCAGTCAGATGGTCCAGACTGAAAGATTTCAACAACTATTAGATGCATTGCCATGAAACTGAGTAGAGATATTCATTGTCTCCAGAGGATGACTCCTACTGACTTGATCCCCTGACGTTTCCGCTGGTGCTACCATGAGGATAACATATTTATTATTTCATGAAATATCCAACATACATTGGATGGATTGCAATTAAATGTCACATTCATTTTCCCCTGAGGATGAATTGTAGCTGACTTTTCCTCTAGCTCTATCAATAGGTCAAAATCTCAAGCCGTCCAATACGTTGGTTAATAAGTAAATACAAGCAATATTAATGACATTCCCATCAGCCTTAAGTGTACTTTGTATTTTGTGCTAATTACAAAACTAAAATTGTGACCTTGCTTAGCATTAGATGCCAAACAACAGCATATTAATACTGTCATTGTTTTGCATTTACTATGCAAGTACAGAGCAGTTTATCTTCATATCACCAGACTCTTTTTAAAATCAAACACACCTCTGAAAAAAGTGGTGTGTTTGTGTCTTTGGAAACATGACAAATGACATAGGTGTCATTGCACCCGTCAGTGTAAACGTTCAGCTGTTAAACATGTTAACATGAATAAAAGTAATAAAATGTGTGTGTGTGTCTTACTTCATCTCCAGGACCTCCTCCAGGTGCTTCCGCCTCTCGGCCCGCAGGGCAGTCAGGTGACCTTCCTTCTCGGCCAGTGAGAGTTGAGTTGATGACAGCTTGGCTTTCATCACATCCAGTTCCTGTTTCACCCTCTCCATGGCAACCAGCAGGTCCTCCACCTGACACACACACACACACACACACACACACACACACACACACACACACACACACACACACACACACACACACACACACACACACACACACACACGAGTACATTGTAAGACATTTTAAACATAACTTCTACTTTTTCCAATTTCTCTCTCAATCTGATATTTTGTTTTATTTTCTCCTCCAACTTTTTCATTCGCTTTTGCTTTCCACAGATATCACCATTAATGTTCACGTGTTGCTTCTTCCTTTCTATGTCTGTCTGTGTATGTGCATCTGACGGCTACTTTGCTTTTGAAATGATTTAAAAGTGTCTCTGTTATTACATGAGATGCTCACTTGCAGAACATCAAACGCGTATTTTTTTCTTCTCTGTGTCTCTTTTCTCTCTTTATGTTGTTTCTCATTCTCTTCTCTGACAGATTTTATCTATGTCTCTCTCGGGGTGTATATCAGATTTCAGTTTAAGGTCGAAGTGACGAGGTCACGGCCTGCCACCACTAGAGCGAGCAGACACACACACACACTTTCCCTTCTTTCTTCTTGTCCAGTTATAAACTCCCTCTTTCTCTTAAGAGTTGAAGTAGAAAGAAAGGCGAGCTAGAGCGACAGACTCACTTACGGACTTAAGACGCTTCAAGAGGTTTTTTTTAAGTCATTGCTAGTAGAAGACTCTTCTGTTTACTGGCTTTAGAATTGATTAATTAATGAATGAATGAATGAAGGAATGCGCAAACAAATCGAGGTCTGATTTGGATGAAGAAACTTTTTGTGCACTTTCCACAATAGCTGTACCAGTTTACTGGCCAACACTTAAAAAGTAACGGCGGCAGTGAATGATGATTTGTGTCCCATGCTGCCGTTCATTGAAATGAAAAACTAAAAAATGTATGGAATGAAATAAAACATGGAATGGTAAAGACATGAATAAATTATGAAAATGTACAGGGAAGCGCTGGTGAGTGAGGTTTGTGAGGATTGTTTTGTTACCTTTGACCACCTAAAGCCGGCTGTGGTGAACTCATGCATTGGAATGTGAGAGAGCTGCATACAAAAAGAGCAAAGAGAGAGAAGAAACAGAGAAAAGGAAGAGGATGGTGACAATGAGGAAGAGGAGAAAAGGGATACAAAATGGGGGAAAGAGAGAGTATGAGACAGAAATATAAGAGAGGGGAAGAAAAAAGAACGAGTGCAGAAAAGGAGAAAGAGCAAAGGTGGACATAGAATAGTACAGAAGGATGAATAATAGGGAGAGTGAAGGAGGAAGAAAGAGTAAGAAAGTAGGAGAGATATGTAATAGAGGTCAAAATGAAGAGGCAAATAGGGCATAACAAAATAGTGATAAAGATTTATGATTAAAACAAACACAAAGGGAAGAAAAGCAGAGAAGAGGAGAGGACAAAGAGAAAAGTTGTAAAATTGCTGACGAGACGAGATAGAGAAAGCAAAGTCAAACAAATGCTAAGCCCATGAAAGAGAGAGATAAGCAGATAAAAGGAAGTGCAGACAGAGCGCAAAAAATACTGAACAGTCAGAAACACAGGTAGCGTTAAAAAGGCAATTCAGACAAGACATGAGGAGAGGAGAGGAGAGGAGAGGAGAGGAGAGGAGAGGAGAGGAGAGGAGAGGAGAGGAGATATGACTAAAATAAGGACAGAGAAAGGAAGACACAGAGGGAAAAGAGGAGAGAACGGCCTTTGGCCGACATCAGAGATGCAGAGATTGAAGGATGAAGGGATGGAGGGATACAGGGAGGGGTGAGGAGTGACAAGGCCCGGCTGGAAAAGAAGGAGCTGGAGGGGGGAGGACAGCAACCCCTTCAGTCTTCTGAATGTGTTTGTGCGTGACAGTGATTTCAACTTTTTTTAAAAGGAAGAAATTAAGAAAGGACAACGGTGCATTGGGTTCAAGAATTTAAATTGTCTGGTTAATGAAATATGGAAATCTGGAGAAGAGGATGTCTGTCTTTATTTTGGTCTCTGAAGAGACAGAGGGAGTGTGTCATAATGTTGACTCATTTCTCTGTCGCGCACACACACACACACACACACACACACACACACACACACACACACGCACACACCTTTCTTCACCGATCACACATTTTGGTAGTGACTCATGTCTAGCAGAAAAGCCTTAGTATATTTTCATTTGGTCGTGGTCAACCCATTTTGACGGGCAAACCCTATCCATCAAACAGTCCCTCTCACACACTCACACACTCACACACACACACACACACACACACACATAGGTTGTCAATACATGGCTGCATATTAAAGGTGTATGTGTGTTTGTGTGTATGTCTACCAATATGCAGACAGTTTGTGTGTGTAAATGTGTTTGCCAAAGCTATAATAAGCAAAATGTGTGTGCCTTTGAACCGGCCGGAAATTGTCCCTCCCCCTGTCATCATTTTATAAATCCTTATGTGAAAGAGTAATTGCAGTGACGCAGTCTCAAAAACGGGAACACAAAAATATTTATTTACAATTTACTCATGTGTATAGAGACACGTTTCCAGTTAGAAAACCAAAGTGGCGTCCATCTGGCTCCTGCTGAATGCTATGTTGTGCTGCGACGGTGCGCTGTTTGAATAGCAGTTAGCACTTCTTTCCGCCATGTTTGTGCGTGTGTGAGTCTGTTGAGATGAATATGTGTATGTATGTGGCGTCTTGTGTATTACCATCCTGTCTGTTAGTACCACGTGCACACATGTGCAAGAGGTTTTTGCGCTGAGAGGCTGAGTTACTGTTGTTGATGTTGGGTGAGGACTGCACGGAGTGTTTGGCTGCCATCTACGCTCGTCCGCCGCACGCTGACGTTTTTCTCCTTCCTCCTCCACTAAAGCGTTTTAATAGAGGACACTCTCCAGCTCCCGGCCCTGGACTAAATGGTCTCTGTTCTGTCTAATTAAAGCTGCCACTTTATTGTTTTGAAGTATTTCAAAATAGAGCTGCCAAATTAAATTTTAAAACCTTGGCACAATTACTGCAAGCAAATTAAGCCCCAGTCAACTTTAGGAGGGAAAACATGTTGGATGGGATTTTTCCATCTTTCTTTGACTCTTTCCAATCGTTGCTTTTGTGAAAACACAAAGATTCGGGCCTGTTTGAGCTTTTCTGCAACTGTGTCTTGGTTTTGTGGAATTGTAATTTACCCGTTGTTTACTACTGGATCAGCTTTTTTGACAAAATTGCTCCAGGAACTACAGAACCACAGGAAATAAACTCAGGAACTGAAAGTCCCTTTGGTGCATTTTGTTTACCTTCCCACTAGGTCTCTAAGAACCATGAGGATTAGCCAAATTAGTCTGATAATGGATTAAAAAATGATGGCAGCGGCATTTTTTTTTGTTAAATTGATGCAATTTTTACACAGGAGGAAACAACAACACAGAGTCATCATGTTGTTCTTTGTAGTTACTCTAATGAAATGATGCAAAGAAAGCCTGCAGAGGAGTAAAAGGAGACTGCTCCTCTCCAATCTGCTGAGTGTTTAACGGTTGTCTATTTCTGCTTTAATAGGCTACATAACAGTAATGTAACAAATAGAGCAATCCAGAGTAATCTTAAAGCCGAACCACAGAACTTTGATACCAGTGGTAACCAGTGCTTGTTTACTGGGTGAACTAAGCTGAAGACAAGCTGGAGCAGCCACGAGGTTTGTGTTTGAGTGACAATCAGCTCTGCAAAGTCTTCCCAGAGAGTTCATTGTCCATCATAAAGGACTAACCCTTGGGCAGGGGCGTTAATGGCACCGGAAACTAAAAGTAAACTGGCCAAGGAACCAAATTTAGACCTTTGCTCCTCCGGTCTCAATGAAGGTTAGGCTCCTGAGTTCTTGAAATGGTTCCTGGGACCCCAGAAAGATCACTGCGCAGTAAACTGGCTATATGAAACTGATTTGTCATTTCAGCAAATGCTGCAAAAAGACATGTCTACGTTAAAGTAACAAAGCCCTCTAGCGGAGAAAGTCAGGGTGAAGATATTGTAGACTTAAACACAACAGCAAGTAAGTTTCAAGATTCCTATTCTTCCCCCAGTCGTTGTCTAATGTGTATTTTTCCCCACAATGATAAACTGTACAAATCTAATATTTTGTTGTTGAATTTGATTAACTGTATAGGTGCAGATAAATGCATGCGACTCTGGAAGTGTTTTCACCTTCCTAATGAAACACAGATTTTGTATCTGGTTGTTCAAGCCCATCATTACAGCTGCATCAAATTCCCAGGGTCAAATATCCACCTCCAAAATGTTCTGCTATTTCATTTTGGTTACATCATTACTTCAAAAGAGACATCCAAGCTTTCGTTTGCATCATTTTAAACATGTTTTCCTGTAGCACCTTTGAAACTTCAGGATCTTGACAGGAATTTGAAATAAAGTTCTTTGAGTTTGAACGGCACAGGTTTGCACATGGAGCTGAATAAGATACACTTGTTTTTTTTTTAGCCTTGTTACGTCTTTGTTAAGAGAGCATAATTAACAATTTGCCTCCATCTGTCCATCATTTCCTTACAATCCGTCTGCTTCTCTTTGCTCGAGGTCTGTCTTTCTCCCATAACATCTGTCTATCTGGGACTTATTCTGCTGTGGTACCCACAAACATTAATAGTTGAGGGTGTCAGCAGTAAAACGTGGGATTGCATGCCTGTCTTTATGTATCCAGAAGTAGCCTGGTAAGTTAAGACCAGAGAGGACGGCCAGCATTTAGAGGCAGTAATAACAATGGAGTCCTGCCATTTTGCCAACAGCTACAGTGGGCCATGTTTTCTTAGGGCACTTTTCATCCTCACAGCCCACACTGTTTTTCCCCCACTTGTCAAAACCCATCCAGACTCTGAGGAACATTTCCCATCTCTATGGCCTCGTTAAGTCACCGGTACCCAGCGGAGAAACACACACACAGACACACTCACCCACCCACCCACTCCCACTGGTCTGAGGTTGAGTCCACTAAACCCTTCCCTTCTGTGCCTCCCTTAACACCACTATGAGCTTTCCTACTGTCTCAATATAGATAAAACAGATTACGAATTGGACTGCTCGGGCTTGCGCTGCTTTTAAGTAAAAAGCTGTTTGTGAGCTCTGGCTGAAGTAGACAAAATACAAGCTGTTCTTTAAATAGGTACGTATTTACCTCTCCTCCAAATGAGGAGTGACTGGGCAAACACAAACACACACACAGCCACACCTTAATGAGCTCAGTTGGCACAGGGCATATGTGTTGCCTCTGCCTTTAGCCACTCTTGGCATAGCAATGTTTAGCTATGTCAGAAAGAGTTCCTATATTGCCCAAAACTGTTTGTGTTGTGTGTTTTTATGCATTGCAAATGTCCCAGAAAGACAGAAGAAAAGTGAAGGAAATCCTCAGGAGCAGGACATTTGTGTACTACGTTAACCTAAGAAGTAACTGATAGGGGTTGAGTTTAAGGAAACGTTTGGGTCACACATTTACTGGTTGGGGGTAAGGACTGTCCTTAGGCATGCAGTAACACACGTGTGTGGTGGACGGTACCTGTTTCTCGGAGTGTGTGCGCGCCTGCTCCTCCTGGGCGAGCACCACCTCCCTCTCGGCGGTGATCTGAACGCTTTCCCTCAGCGCCTCCTCCAGCTCCTCAATGCGCTCCTCCTTCAGACGGAGGGAGTCCTACAGAGATAAAGTATGCAATGTAAAGAGAGAATAAACTGTAGCAGTGTTTAAGACGATGACGGTGATTAATGCAGCATTTATTAAGCAACAACACAAAGAAGCTCTGTGAGGCTGTACTAAGGTCAGCATGTTATGATAGTAATTGGATTAGTCCAAAATGTTTGTACACATTTTTATCACAGTCCTTCCCGTAGATATTTCAGTCCGGACCGAAGTGGTGGACATCCATGATCCATATCTAGAGCTGCTAACATGGCAAAAAAATCAAAGCATTCTCAAATGTCAGGATTTGTTTGCTTTATATCATTGCAAAGTGATTATCTTTGGACTGTTGGTTTAATAAAACAAGCTTTTTAGGGAGTTATTATGAAGACCATTTTTCACAATTTTTCTGGTATTTCATAGAGCAGGGATAATCGTTAATTTGGCCCTAGATACTTTCAATAAACAATATCTAATTTCTTGGGTCTTATCATGTTTTTTTAAGGTAAGCTTTTAATTTAGGACTACACTAGCCAGAATATCAATTGACTTACTCACATACACTAAACCGTTGATCCGACATCCTTCATATCTGACTGTGTATTAGATCACATCATATTCCCTTAACAGCAGATTTCCCTGTCAAATCCTGCTTAACATGTCCCAAAGGTTTAAACCTTGGACACTTCTCATTCCAGTTTACTCTCTCAGCAAACTGGAAAAAGCTGCAAAAGACCCTCAAGTTAGACAGTCTGATATCAATCTGCGTCAGAGGACTCTCAGGAACACATGACACTGTTTCTAAGTAAAATGACTACACGAAGTTCCCACCAATTCCTGATTAAGAGGTTTTTTTTAAGGGTTCCTAGTTGAATTAGAGCAGAATGAATACCGTATGGAGTCAGAGCAACCGAGAGAGGATGACACATTTACAGTGGCGATGAACAAACCTCCAGGGCATCTCCAACACATGTGCTGTGAATCTGAATCCTGCTCCAGATCCAACATTACTTGGTGTCTAACTATGCAGACTGAGATGGACCTTAATTAGATTAAATCCCTTTATTGTATTGAATTAGATTTACGGTCTGAATTACCCTCGAATTCCATTTATGGTCTTCGGTGCTGGTTAAACAACGTAGAATGGCTTACACACACACACACACACACGCATGCACTAGTTATGGTTGTAACCGCTGCGGTCTCATAAGTCTAAATGACTCACATAGCTATCGGATCATCTCCTAACCACATGCATACACATAAATGACAACTTCTGAACTTTAACCAAAGATCAGGCATAGCTTTAGGGCGCTTATTCGCACAAACAGAAACCCACACGCAGAAAAGAGTGTTCATCTGCCTCTAATCAGAGAAGCCACTGAGGTTAACGATTACTGGAAGAGGAGACGGAGGAAGCAGATGAGGATGGGCGAGGAAAAATGGAAAGAAAGGAAGGGAGTTTAAAGGGAATTAGGGGTGGAAAAGGTGAAATTCAACTAGTACAACCACAGTCACAATCATCAACCCACACATGGATGTTCATCTTGTGGTCACTTGACACCTCAGCAGAAAATGAGGAGATGCTCTCACACCACAGGAAGCATTTAAAACCCACAGCATTCACTACATAGTTCCCGCTCTAATCACCTCCTCTTCCTCACCTCCTTCCTCCCCCTTCACTTCTATGACCATTTTTATTTTTTTGTTTCCTCTTTTCCTCTCCTCACCATCTTCCATCTGCTCTCGCTGTCAATCATCCTCTTCAGTTACCCCCTCACACGCTCTCCCTGAGCAGGAGCTGCATAGTGTGTGTGTGTGTGTGTGTGTGTGTGTGTGTGTGTGTGTGTGTGTGTGTGTGTGTGTGTGTGTGTGTGTGTGTGTCTGTGTGAGTGTGAGTGTGTTTGACATTGCCTGAAGCTGCTCGCTGTCACAATTGTCACCTTGTGATGAAGAATTGTTGTGATGGCAGATAATATTCAAGGTAGGATGGAGAGGAGGAGAGAAACTTTTTCTGTCTCACTTTTTCCCTCTCTCTCCCCCGTCACTCTCCTTTAACTCCCATCTTCCTCCTCATCTTCCTCCCTCCGTACCTTTATCTGCAGGGAGCTTTCGTTCAGATTGTCCTCTCTCTTCTTGGCGTCCTCCATCATCTGGGCGTTCCGGCTCTTCTCCAGCTGCTCCATGTGTTTCAGGTTGGCCACCTTCTTGGACTGGTCCTTCATCTGCCTGCACACGCACACACAAAGTACAATGTCAAATCAATGCATCAACTATATGCAGTAGTTTTAAAAGGGAATATTTCCCTATTTTTGTTGATTCGATTTCTGTATGTCTATTAGACATACAGGTAATAGTTTTTCGCATTCAAGGTTGTTTATTTTCACAATTAAGTTATTTAGTTTTCACTGCTTCTCGCCAGCCCTGACTGAAAATGTTTTTATAAATAAAGAATTGTGATATTCCTGGATATGGAGAAAAAATAAGGTGCTGGTTGTGGCATTGGTTTACTGAGAAAAGAGGATTAATGAGCTCCAATGATTTTGAATCACTAGCATTACAAACACAAACATTCAACGTAAGAAAGTTGGTTGAAAAATGTAATTTTAACATGAATTCTACAACTCTAAGAGTATTTCTAGAAAATGTTGTCTTAACTTAAAAAACAAACTTAATCTAAAAGCAAGAGCTTCAAGGAAACGACAAATGAGCCTGTCTTCAGTTAGCCACACTTCCAAATTTGATATCGCATTTAAGAACCGTTGTGTACATCAAACATAAAAAAACAACAACTGGAGGAGCCATGAGAAGTACCAACTTTAACAACAATAAACACCATTTTTGAATTAAAAAATCTGCCACAAAGACCCCACATGTATGCACACGTAGATACCACAGCAACAACCAGAATGACCTGCATCCACAATGCTGGCAGCCAGGTCACACGAGTGCAGCTGATATTTCATATGTTAAGTTGAACTGTTTCCCCCCCAAACACACTCAGGACTGTCTGTTACTGCCATTACGATGATATGGGAAGACACTCTGATGAACTATTCTGTGCAATACAATGCCGTTATGAAATCCCTTAGGGGCCAGTACAATGCAAAGATCAGTAAAGGAATTCAATAAAAAGCTATGAATCGACAACTAGATGACATTTAATATTTTTTGCACAGTGGGAAGTATAAAGGTCTTTTCACAGAGGGATTACAGGGTGCCAGGAATCAGAGTGTTAATCATCATCTGGGGGCTGAAGGAGAGATTCCTCGTGGGAGCAGCCGGGTTGGGAGATGGAGAAAGGGTTTAATCCCTGTTTAAGCTGTCTGGAAGCCCTTGTGGCTCTGTCACAGACCTATCAGCTATCACAGCAGCTTGACTTGATCAGGACCTTTCATACCTTTCACACACAGCACAGATGTGGACTAATCCGAGCTAACGACATCTTCTGAGTCATGACACAGATGAAAGATAAGTCAAACACAAAGGATGAATGTGTAAGCATGCACACATACCGGCGCATGTCCAACAAGGACACTTGGAAGACAAAACAAAAGTGCTGACTCACATTAGAAACTGACCAAACTCTTTAAAAGACAATCTTCACGCACTGCATAAGTCTGTGAGTGTTTTCTATGTTTGCATTCTTTAAATGCCTGCTCCTCACAAAATGTTTATGCATGTGTGCTCGATCCTGTTAGCCTAACTTTTTACAGGCTCGTAGATAAATCCATTTTCTTCACTTCCATCGCTGCAGCTGCCAGTAAAAGGGCTGACCTCCAGTGATGGGAATCCACAGCCAAACTCTAGTCACACCAGCAGCAGAGCATGTGCACTCGTGGGAAATCATTTTTTACGAGCCGTACTCTGCACGTTCTGTTTCCAAAGGTGTAAACAGGTTCCAAATCGGCGACATGACCTCTGACCTTTGCCTGTGCAGCACAAAGTTCTGAGTTTAAGTCCATGCATTCGCACTTCTCGATAGTATTCTGTTGCATTTGTTTTATTTTCACTGCTTTACTCCTTTGAGTGCAATCTTCTGTATGAAGTCATAACAATATAATGTTCATTTGTTTACATCTAGAGATATATACATATTCAAGTGACCATATATTTTATAACACCCCCCTTTTTCATCTTCCCTGTCTATCTAAGCCATAAACTATCTGCTAAACTAACCCTAAAGTAATGGGAGTAATCCATCAAAATGGCTATTTTACGTCAGTATCAATGCCAGAAAAGTTGAGAAATTATATTGGCACAGGATGGTAACATAAAAACTCCTATGGGTTTGCTAAAAAGGTCCAGGGGGCCCAATTCAAAACCATACAGAGAAACCTGCTGGAAGAAAATGTAAATGCGGCGACTTGGCCAAAACTGCTCTGCAGCACCTGGGCGCTCAAAGCTCACGGAATAATAATGAATGCGCTTGGCTGCGTGTGTAAATGTGTTGCTTTGACTCCTATTGTTTTTGCATGCATTTTAAAGGCCTACATGACGACCATATTGCATCATTATCACATCCAAATCAGGTTCAAATGTTAAACAGGAAACCAGATGAAGTAAGCATGGAGTCAGACTTATTATGGTGTTTTTTTTTTCTTCTTTTGTTCCGTTCTGATTTCAGTTTGCATGCTGAAAATGGGATCAATTTGAATATTTGGGATCAATGTTGTACTTTACGCCCTGTGTGAGTGTGTAACAGGTCATAAACAGGCAGGAATGTTCCTATTGGAGGATTTCCAGGAAGCTCGAACCATCTGGTTAGCACTCTGAGGTTTCCCCCCTTCATGCTACATTTACTGCATGTATGGGAGTATATGTGCATGTGGAATAGACTTTTAGTTTGCAATGTTTCCTATTGACTCAACACTCAGTTTCCACTTCCACTCCCTCTCTTTCCTCTTTAGCTAAACACTTGTTTTGCTCAAACCCCACCTGTTTGCCTGTATTAACTTTCAGCATGTAGATCCTTTCCACGGGTAACTAACATGCAATTCGCCTGATAGTTACCCGTGGAATTTTCTTGCTCCCGCTGATCTTCCTCTCCACGTTTTTCTTTTTTGCAAGTTGCATTAGAACCATTTGCATTAAAAGCAATGATGTATTTGCATCAGACTGCTGTACGAGGACAAATGTACTTCGCCTCACCGCTCCCCTTTCCTCTTAGTCTTCTCCTCACTCACTCCCTCTCCAAATGCAACATTACTCTTTCCTCTGGATGAAATATTTTCATCAGACCATGGACCATTTCCTCTCTCCTTTCCTCTCCCTGATTCCTCTTTTGTCACTACCATCTCCTGTGCTTTACTTTCCCTCCGACTCCTATTCTTCTCCTCTAAAAATAATTAAACCAAGGATCGATCAAAGGCTACTGCAACAATCATAAACTTTTTTTGTTTTGCCAGATTTGGTGTTATTATTTATAGTAATGGTTTATAACATCTATGTGAATATATTGTAACATGACATTAATCACCCGTGATGCTGAAGTGAGATGTCCTTTTTTTTTTTTTTTTTTTTAAGTAAAGCAATAGATGACAGGTAATATAGCAATATCTGCACATCCCATAATATATGATATCTGATATGCATAAGAAGAAGAAGTAAAACTTAGGTAGCAGTCAATTCCCAAAATATTTTTTGCACCATCAAATTTTGAATCATCATTATAATTTAATCTTTGCCATAAATGATGTCTTGTGAATTTAAATAAATTTTTCTCAGAAAGTTGGATTGAATTTTGAAAAAAGTTCCACATTAATATCAAATATCAATGTTATGTGTGTGTTTGTTAAAATGCCTTACCAAAGCCATATTGGTGCATAATTATATCAAATGGGTATATTCTACATCTATTATGCATATTTCCCCATCCCGATCTATCTCATCATACATTAATATCTGTAAAAGACTTTGGGATGTCGACTTTTATTTTAAAGTAGAGCCTGTGGGTTATTTAATGATGCAAGAACCAAAGGGTCTGGTAGGGTTGTGGAAAAGGTAGGAGAAAGGAGAATATTTTTATATTGTTATGTTATTATATAACTGTGAAGTTATGACATGGGTTTGAATTCTACTGTATGCCTAGTGCAAACCATATATGATAAAAATCTTTTTTTTATAAACTTGCAGTTGCGGAATCTCACATGTTTAATTAAATGAACACTTTCATTACTCACGCTGCTTTAAGGAGCAGAAGTTGCTCGGTGAACTCGATGGCTCAGCTTAGTGACGGCAAAGTGCCATTTGTAGCTGTTTTAATATGTAAAATACTTCCTTCACTCTCCCTCTGAAATCGCTTTCAACAACTGCTGCAAACCGCTGGAGGAGGTGGAATCACAGGAGGGTTGACTTTACCCACCACGCTGTAAACACGACATACAAATGTGCAGTAAAACCCCGTCTGAACACACACACACACACACACGCACGCACACAATTATACACTCAGCGTGTGAGTCCACAAATTTATCAAAACTGTGCTAATAGTGGGGGGAGCGCACACACACACACACAGTCGGTGCTTTCAACTGTTCCAAACACAACCTGCTTTGTCTCAGTCGGACCACACACAACTATTTGAAGCACACACACACACACACACACACACACACACACACACACACACACACAGTTACGCATGTAACTGAACATAACATAACAACATGCCTCCAACAACGTCCTTTCCAACATTTGCACAGAAATACACACACGCAAACGGTGGCACATAGAGTAAACACATTTTAACGTAAACATAAACACTAACATACTTGTTGACAGCACTTTGAACTTCCTCAATTTTGCAAAACCGCATTAAATACCCTAATTTACTGACTGCACACACACACTCACACATATATGCTATAAATAAACCCACGCACACACAAATACAGAAAAGTACTTACATAGAATAGCCTTCATTAAAACTTAAAGCTGTGAAAGGATAGTGGATAGTGCTGGCAACTGGCAGTAAAAATTAAAGCACACACATACACATACATACACACAACACACACAATCTCATAAACTTCAGTAAACCTCAAAGTCTCCAAAGTAAAAAACTTTTTAGCCTCCCTCATTAGCATGCTGCTGATATTCAGGGACCCACATTAAGGTAGTATTAATATTACATTTGGAGTCCTGTATAAATATTTGATCAGAAATGCTCGGGGGCCTCATGTATGTTTACTGCACATAGTTCACCCAACATTAACATCAAGGATTTCCTTTTAACCATTCGGAATTCAGTATTTCCCCTTGAAAATACAGGAAATATTGGTTTGGTTTAACTAAGCGCATAAAAACTATAAAATTTAAAAAAAGAAAAAATAGATCAAAAACATGATAATCGTGCCCTGTGTCGGTGTGGAAGAAAAACTTACAGTACGAGGAGGGCATTTTGGAGGAATAAAGAAATAAATACTAATGTTGTTGTTTGCAGAATGACTGTAGAAAATCCCCGATGTAGAGAGAGAGAGAGAGAGAGAGAGAGAGAGAGAGAGAGAGAGAGAAAGCTAATTTGTGAGGTAAATAAGGAGGGAAGGCCCATGTGTATGTGTGCAAACTTCCTCTGTGTGGATTACTGGAAACTAGCTGTAAAAACACTATAATACAGCTGCAGACTGCAGAATGAAATCTCTTCTTTAATAGCTTTTGTCCTTATGGAAATAAATCATGTATATGTACACATTTCATAACTAACCATACAACTAAAGGGAAAGTGTTTAGATAACAGTAATAGTGTAAGCATGTGTCAGAGAGCTGCCGTTGATCTTGGCTGTGTCTTTGTTTTACATGGAGAACAATAAAACCTTAGAGTTATACACTGACACTCTGTTCTTCAGCCTCATATCTGTCTTTTGATTTGAACTTTAGATTATAATGAAGATGAGTGAACAGAACAAGAAGGCTAAAATTGTCTAAATACCTCCAATATTGTGTTAACTGTACGCATGAAATACATGCACTTTAACTATAATGTTTTTTGGACTTCTGGAAACCCTCAGGTCTTTAACAGCTCAAATAACTACTTTTAAACCTAATGATGAGGGCAGCAAAGAATGATTATTTTCATTATTAATTAATCAGATTATTTACTCAATAAATCGTTTGGTCCATAAAATGTCAGACTCTTTCTTATTATAATTTCTCACAGCCTGAAGTGATGTATTTATACAGTTTGGTTTATTCAACCAACTATACAAACCCAAAATATATATTCACTATACTATCATGTATGACAAATCCTCATAACTGAGCAGCTGGAACTGGTATTGGTTTGGCAGTTTTACTTGAAAAATGTACACTAACATAAACAGATTATATTTCTTTGTCAGTCAATTACTTATTACTTTTTGGAAAACACTGTGGTAATGCATCGCCCATTTAACATGCAAAGCATAAAATATTGCATATTTGTTAAAATAACAATGTTCTATGGTCATCTATGTATTGTATTGCCTTCACCATATGTGCAAGCTTATTTTGTGGCAGACTTTAACCAATTCTCGCCAGAACTTCTACATCTACATGTAGGGTTTTAATAAGGTAAAATAAATATATATATAATATATATATATATATATATATATATAATATATATATATATATGTGTGTAAAGCAAAACATTTTTTATTTTTTGTTTGTCTTTGAGATTTCAAACAATGATGAAATGAAGCAACAAAGCACATGGATTTATATAATAATACTACAAAGCATATTATAAGAGGATAAGAGTGCATTGATGTACACTAAGCAGCCACTGTAAACAGTACTGTAGATTTGTCTTTTATCAGAATACGGAACAAAATGGTAAACAAACAACTGTGGTGGAATGTGTTGTGTATGCAGGTATTTTAATTAGATAACTCTCAGCAGTCATCCCCACTGTAGTGTTGTCAGCTAAAGTCTTAAGTTCGAAAAAAAACAATGTGCAAGGGTCTGTGATATAGCCTGTTTGTGTGTGTGTGTGTGTGTGTGTGTGTGTGTGTGTGTGTGTGTGTGTGTGTGTGTGTGTGTGTGTGTGTGTGTGTGTGCCTGCTTGTTGTCACCCATTAGCTGACAAATCCCTGCACCACCTCAATGCTCAGAGTCATACAGGACCTCAAAGGGATCACACACACACACACACACACACACACACACACACACACACACACACACACACACACACACACACACACACACACAAACAAACACACACATATAGAGAAGCAATGCAATTCCTTTTTAAGATACAGAAACCTTGATGTCAGACATTTGGCAGTGGATGAGGAGTTCCTTAGCTCAAGATCAAAACAACCAAAAAAAAAGATGAGAGAAAAAAAACACAAAAAAAGGACAGAAGAAGAAAAAAAAGACTTCTGTCGTCTACCAGACAGCAAGGCAATGCTAACTTTTTATCTTTGTTTCTTTCCCCCTCTAGAGTTGAATCACAAAACACCAGAACAACAGCGATGACAAAGCTGACAAGACGGCAGGGGCTCTGGAAGTTGAAAAAAGACAGAAAGAGCAAAGAAGCAGCTGGCAGTGTGGAGCGCGCAAAACACTCAGACCACCAGATTTATGCAGGAAAGAGAACGGAGAAGTGGTCATTATGTGGTCGATCACAATGTGTAGGTCAGAGAAATTTCAATATGACTTTGATATGTCTGTTAAAAAAGACCAAATTCAAACTTTTGGGTTTTTTCCATGCTAAAATCTCATTACGGAGTCACCTCCTGAGTGCAGACAGGAATATTTAAAAGTCAAAGAAGAAGAGTAAGGGAGATTTTCAATCTGAGGATATGGACGATAATTGGTGCCATACACTAAAATATTTAATCATATTCACCATATATATTGATACCTGTCCGTTAAAAATGAAGTCTGTTAGCATAGTTAGCCTAGCTTAGCATAAAGACTGGAAACAGGGAAACAGCTAGCCTGGCTCTGTCAAAAAGTTAACAAATTCACCTACCAGCACCTGTAAAGCTCCCTAATTAACTATATATATCTTGTTTGTTTAATCCGTTCAAAAGTGTAAAAAACGATGTGGTTTATAGGAGGTTATTTGGCGGACTATTTCTTGGCTAGGAGCAGCGACTTCCTGGAGTCTCCGCTGATTGCCTGGCAACCTGATCGGACCATAAAAGATTATGAAACCTCGGTTGAAAATTTAAAAAAGCGGCTGAACTGTTACACAGGAACAAAATGTGGAGGGATTTCTCTATAAAAGCCACAAAGACAGAAAACCAACAGAAGTTAGAAGAACTCCGAGCAAAAGTTCACAGCTGTCCAACTTAATGATGGCGATACATTGCTTGAACATTTTTTCCTGTTTGCTGTGGTAGCCTCAAATTTGACCTTAGAGCTTGTATCGTGACAAGACTATAATGGAGGGTGCAAGAAAGAGACAACAATGTATCCTCTTCAAAGAGACAGCGGTGTGTCAGGGAGGGAGAGCAGAGTGAAAGTCAAGGTGTTTCCTTCAAAGACCGACAGACATGATGAGAATGATTTAAAAACGGAGTTCACGACAGAGTGAAGGAGATGAGGGAGTGTCTCGATGCAAGGACAAGAAGTATGAAAATGAAGGAGAGCTCGACAGTGACGGAGGAAGAAAAATAGTCGTGCGGTACTAACCTTGAGGCGATACTGGGTAGAGCAGGAGACGGCGTCGCATTGTAAAGATAAAAGAAAGGGAAAGAGAAACAGAGGAGGTGAGAGGGAAGACAGGAGTTGAGTGCTAGGTTAGCCAGCTTGATCACTCTTCAAAGAGGAGAGAGATGAGAGACAGAGGAACTGACAGAGAGACAGCTAGAGAGACACAATTAACCATAGAGAGACAGCAGACAGACACATAGAAAGGCATGACCAAGCAAACAGCTAGGCAGGCAGGCAGGCAGACAGACAGACGGACAGACAAGTTAAAGGAATTCTTCACCCACAAAATTACCATTTGTTTACTCACCCCGTGTTACATTGAATGTGTGAAGAAAGCTTGTTTTTTCTCTCATCAAAATAAAAAAACCCAGAGCAGATGAATTGAAGTAATCTATATCAATACATCTACAACCATCTCACACAACCCGTGCAGTATAATCCAATTTATCCAGTGGTATGCTCACTACTTACCCCATGGGCGGCTGTGGCACATGAGGTAGAGCGCTTGTCCCGTAACCACAAGGTTGGTGGTTCAAACCCCTCTACTATTAAAAGACACCTAACCCCAAGTTGCTCCCCGGGCGCTTCATTGCAGCCCACTGCTCCTCCGGGATGGGTTAAATGCAGCGAAATAATTTCCCCATTGTGGGACTAATAAAGGATTGATTATTATTATTATGATTCTTCACTTAAACCCGACTATTAAAGTCACACATAAACACCCGAAATTTACTTTTTACTCAGTGTCCCACAGTTGTCCCAAATGCTACTTACAACTATCCAAGTCTTAATAACAAAAATCGCACATTGAGGGTTTTCTTTTATTCTACATAATAAAAATAGTTTTACTATAAACTATTATAAAATTTGCGAGTTAACTGGCATCACCTTATTTGACCTGGGTCCGCCATTAAAGTTCTTATGGTTGTTGCCCGCACTTATATCTGAATAAAAAAAATTGGAATCACATTCATCCCATTTTTATTGCCTCCAGAACAACCGGGCATCTTTGAATACTGCCCCATTTACTTCAATCCATCAAGACTATTCTCCGTTGTTGTATTCTTTGTTTGCTTTGGAGACAAGTCTTCTTCACCAAACACAAGGTGAGTAATTGATACACAAATGCTCATTTTGTGGGTGAAATATTCCTTTAAATGAAGGCATTTCTTCATCTCAGTACAGTATTAAGGGTTATGAGAGACCTCTACAAACATTTAAGGGCACACACACAGACAACACAGACATCACAAGCCATAGAAAGCGAGCAACTAGCCAATCAAAGCACGAGCTGAGAGCGTGCTACCTACGAGTTATTTGTTCTTCACTGGTTTTGATATTGCAAACGACTTCTTTTGCTTTTCACAGGGGGACTTGAAAAAGTGTGCAGCTTGTGGATTTGTGGTCTCCACCAAAAGGCATATGGCATGTAATCACTAAGATATAAAAATGTAAGAAAGCTCACTTCCTAAATTCGTTGACCCCAAAATAATTCCACACGATCACTCGTCATGTGTTTGGTTGAACTGGCACAGCTCAAACTCCAGGGTGAGCTTATGCCTGGGAACGCACACTAATGACAGCATGCCAAAGACAAATTGTCCATTACAGAACAATATAACACGCAATAAACTTCTTTAATTTCCTATTACTCAAGTTTATACCCTACCCTGCTCTAAACCTCTCTCTTTTTTCCATCTTCCCTTTCCTGTCAGTTTTGTTTTCTGTTTCCCTCTCGTTAACGTGTTGTCTCTTCGTCTTTTCTTCCCCCTCGCTGTCTCCAACCGTCAATTCCGTCTCCTTGTTTTTCTCCCTCCACCGCTACCTTCCTTTCCCCTCTTTCTTTCCCTCTCTCTGTTTTCCACTCTTTCGTCCAAATCCTTTATTTTGGTCATCAAGGCAGATTTTCAGCCCCATTTCCCCTCAGTGTGAAGTCACTCGGTCTGCTCCAATTACCATCCTAGTTACTGAAATAAATAACCTGGTACCATTACAGCTGGATTGGAACTAGGGGGGGGGGAGTGGGGGTTGATTTTTAACCTTGTTTAACCCACATCTGATCTTTTCATTAGAAATGTTCCCTCTGCTCACTCCTAGCCCTGGGATAACGTCTCTGTAACAACATAAGAGTTGGCCACAGGCGAATGTACCCTCCTCTGCAGACCTGTTAGCTCCAGGTTTAGTCTTATAATTCACAGCGGGGTTAGGTAGCCCTGGGACAAAGTCAGTATTAGTACACTACATGTTGCAAGGTCAGTGCTTGTAGGTTGAACAGCCAGTAAAAAAGAAGTTGGAATAAAATATCTCAATTGTACTTTGACTCTAGTTTTTTTGAGGCAGGAGTAAAGACTAACACATGAGGAAAAATAAAGATCATATTAATTTGCTTTTTACTAAAACCCTTCCCCTAACAGTAATAGACCAATAACACCGTTACTAGGCATTGAAGAGTACAAGATTTGAAAATTTTCCAAATGCCAGATTTGCATTTGAAAAAGTTAAGGAGATAATGGCTCTTTAAGTCTTTCCAAAATAAAAGAGCAAAGTCTAAGAAATGATTCTAAGCAGCGTGTTTGTTTGTTCCAAAGTAAGTAACAATAATTTGTTTATCCATCTAACCTGCTTAGTACCTACATCAGCATATGAAAACAGTTGAAGCTTAGATCTTTCTTCTATTAATTGCATATTTAAGAGCCCCTTTACAAGATTCTAGTATTAAATGATAGAAACATTTAAAAGTCAGTCGGATATATAATGTTTTCAAGCCTTTTAGGGCACATAAGCTTAAAGAGCCAACTGCCTACAGCTGATATATTCAAGTGACAGCCGTCATTTCAGCCAGTAAAATTGACAACTGTCGACTAGAAATGAGAAACCTGCTTTTTGTCTACCATAGTCTGAAATCAATGACCTATTATTTAAAAAAATAATGAAACATTTCGAGTGATAAACCTGCCACCATTATCGTTGTTGAGGATGGAAAGCAATAGTTAGAAAAGGGGGCGGGGCAGAGCAAACAGCAATTTCTGCCCTTTTCATTACTGTGTTTCACACTTAACCACAGCCTTAACTTAGCCAGGGATAGTTTCCCTCATGAGACATCTAACAGCTTAATGCAACCATTTAATATGAAGATCTAAAAGTATCACACTTCCTTACACCCTCTTACATAACCTCTACAAACCGCTTACTTCACAGTAATGAGAAAATGTGGGTGCCAGTATGTAAAAGGAAAGTTACATTCCCTCATAAAAACGACTTAATCTTAATTTTACTATTACTAGAAACTGTTCTCACACGTACGGCACTAAGCCTAGACTTAATACCTCTCCTGTGTCCTAAGAGCGGCCAGAGAAGTTCAGATATTAATATCAGTTGTAGAAAAGCTTTTATTCTATTGTCATCGATGAGACTGAAACATCTTTCAAATACCTATGATGTAAGATCTGAAAAAAGACCACGTGTTCACCCATCTGCAATTCTTAAATGGATATTAAGTTACACTACAATGTTAGCCAAAAAGCTAGTACTGCTGTAACTGCATCTGCGACTTCTGGCAGATTGAATAAAACACACACACGCAAACACACAAACACACAAACACACACACACAGTTAAAACCCACCAGTTTGAAGTCAGCAGGTGCTGAATTATTTATAGTCTAGTATTTCTACTGTCCAGACGGAGACACAGGGAGGAAACATTGAATCTCCCTAGAATCATTAACAACCATAGCATTACAGTCAAACTACAAAACACACAGAGACATAAAGAGAGAGAGTGGGGTGGAGACGATGGTTTCCAAGGAAGAAACTGGTTGTTCAAAAATCAAAGTCATGGAGAGGCATATGAACAGGGTCTGACCTGTCTAACCCTCGAAGAAAAAAATCACTTTTACTACTCTTAATAAAATATACCTCATTGTACACTTACGATTGTTTTTTAACATGATTATTAAACTGTTGGCCATAAGATAAAGACACCTAACCCTGCTTGAGAGGTGTATTTTGTTCAACTAAACTTATTCTCAGTAGGATCCTTTTTTATGTAGTTCAGACACACAGGCAGGACAATAGAATACAGAAGACAGGGAGACAGGTAAAAAAAGACATGCTGGCATGCAGACGGACAGATCATCAGATACAGACAGAAAGAAGAGACAGATCAAGGTTCACACTAGTTTGTGAGTTAGAATTAGTGTACATATTGTATGCATAAAAAGTCACAGACAGACAGGTTAAACAAGGTAAAAAAGACAGTTAGAAAAGTAGTTAGAAACATAAAAAACATTCTTATTAGCATAAAGGAAATACGAAAAAAAACTGAGTGAACTGTCCAGACTCCTAATGAAAGAAAAAGAGTGGGTTAAACTCTGCAAGTCAGACATCCTTGGCTGAAAGTAAAACAAAAGTGAAGCGTGAAAACAGAGCCACTAAATGAAAGAGTTGCATCATTGACAGGAAGAGCGGCTCAAAGAGTTTCTGGCTGCACGGGGGCAGACTGGTGCCCTCGTTTTACAAACTTTTGGGAGCAGTTCACACTGGAGTATAACAGATGACAAAAACTTCTGCTGATGCACAGAGGGATTTGTTTGATTTTGAAAACAGTCCAAATAAGACTTATTAGAGAGATTTGGAGAACAGATGCTGCAACTCTTTGACAGTGAATATTAGTGAAAATACGCAGCTCTGTCCCATGTGGAAAAGGCTTGCAAAACATGAGAAATCTCGTGTCAAATCACAAATGTTTGTATTTTCTTTTAATGTGATGCCAAATAGTGGCTATTAGAAATAAATCTGCTGATTAGTTTCGTTATTTAATAACTTGTGTTATCTATAAAATGTCAGAAAACTGAGAAAAACAGCCATCCTCATTTTCCATACGATGTGTTCAAATTGTCTGTTTTATCTGAATTAAAAGATATTTAGTTTGATATTTTATACGAAAAAATAAATATTCTCAAACCTTTTGGGTATTTTTGCCGGAAAAACAACTGAAATGTTCATTAAGTATCCTATCTATGTGTACAAATCCTATCTGATCTTAACTTCTGGTCCTGTGGTGGTTAAAGGTGCTATTCCCAATGGGGGAAAAAATTGAGGCACAAATTAATTTGGGGATTTTTTAATTTGACATTACTTTTCCACATGGGAGTAGTTGCTTTCATGGTGCTCTCACATCCCATCCTCCGACAAGCAAAGTGAGTTTTGTCGTGCATATGTCTAATTGACCGACAGGGCCACCAGCCACTCACGTGCCCAGGTAGTCCCACACCAGCCCCCCCATTGGCTGCTGAGAGGCAGCGGGGGGAGGGGCCTGTTTTCGCGATTGCTGAGAACGCCACAGATGAGAGGCAGAGGGATTTCTGGGGTTTGATGGCCGCGCGCACACACACACACACGCAAACAAACATAAACACACTCACGCAGATGCA
The DNA here is from genome assembly GCF_027596085.1 of Anoplopoma fimbria. Classification (NCBI taxonomy): domain Eukaryota; kingdom Metazoa; phylum Chordata; class Actinopteri; order Perciformes; family Anoplopomatidae; genus Anoplopoma; species Anoplopoma fimbria. The sequence continues at coordinate 9,779,624 of NC_072471.1, read as the reverse complement.
GAGTCACATGAATGTATACACAGTTATGCATACACACGTGTGAATAAGGTTCAATGATGGAAAAAGGAAAAGATGAGTGACGACGGAAGAAATAAAGCCAAAATGGAAGGAGAAAAAGGGAAGAAAAATGGGAGAGGAAGGGGTGAGAAAAAGGGACTAGTGGATTAGTACTGCAGGTAAGATTACCATAGACTCCAACAGCATGTAGCTTGAAATTTAATGGAAACATAGTGGAGTCCAATCTAAAATTATATTATGAATTCATCAAGACAATCCTGGTTGTTTTCTACTGGTTTATGTTAAAAGAGGAGAGCGGAAGACGTTTTGGGAATTCCTTTTTTTTGTCATCGCTCTGCATAAATGCATCTCTCACCTCTCCAGTTCGTGGATCTTTTTCTCCTTGTCGTTCTTTTCGTTCTCCATCTCCCTCAGGATCTCCAGAAGTCGTTCCACCTCGGACTGGGCCCTCCCAGCATCCTCTTTGTGCCGGGTCACTTCCTGCTCCAGGCAGGAGATGCGTTCAGAGAGTTCAGTGTTGGCCTGGGAATCTTTCGCTGCACCCTGAGCCTGGAAGAGAAAGTAATTATTATAAATAAACCGAGCTAAGAAAGGATATGGCAATAACAACATGTGTGTTGAGGATGGGTTGGATGACACGTGCCTTTGTGAACTCTTTAACAGTAATTGGTCTATAATTGGTCTTTTATAATAAAATGACTTTCATAGATAGGTCTTAAAGGGACCAGACACACTTTTATATACCAGACCTATAAACCAGAGCGTATACCATGTTTGAAAAAATAGATGCTTTAACATACAAGGCTTCATCAGTTCTCAGAAAATCTAAAGTAATTTAGTGGAGCAATACGAAGCCTGGCTATTACAAAATAAGAGAATTTATGAAAAACGAAGAATTACATTTTTTCAAATTAAGGGTAAATTACTATGTCATAAATGTGTGTTATTGAGGCACACTATGTTATTAATAAGTCTAAGCATTTCAGTCTGGCTCACTGACGGTGTCTTGGGTTTGAGTTGGATTCCACACATGCAACAGGCAAAGGCACATGCTGCTGATTTATGCAGAGAATAGCATGAGCATGAAAAGGTGAGTAAAGTAAAAAACTAATTAAACTGAGCTGCAGAGTGTCTCTCTCTCCGTTCTGTTTCTCTGCTCTGCTTCACAGAATATGCAGAAAATGAGAAAAATAAACAGATGAAATGAAACAAAGGAGAAAAGTTATAACCGGCGGTGAGGTTAGAACAGCTGTGTGTGTTTCCCAGAAGCAAATGTTGCTCTTGGGACAGATTTACTTTGTGTGCGTGCGTGTGTGTGCACACGCCTTGGTCACACAACACATAAACCCTATTAGTTTTGGAAGCAGACATCAGTTTTTACAGGTCTTTATGCAGAGAGGAAATGTTTGGGTGTCTGAAGATATTATAAGAAGATCTGGGTGGAGGGAAGAAAGAGGGCGAGAGAGAGAGAGAAAGACAAATAAGAAAGGAAAATAAAAGAAACATCAGACACAATGTCACATGCATAATGTCAATCCACTCACACACACACAGACGTGTTTTCAGTCTTTTTTCAATCCATAGAAACAGAAAGAGACTGAGAAATAAACTCTGATGAGAGAAACCACAGAGATCCACTGACACCTTCATACACATTTTCACTCTCTGTCTCACACACGCACACACACATGCACACACACACATTCAGGGTGTGGTGGTGGTGCTGTCTTCTCCAGTCTGTGAAAATGACTGTAAGGCTGTCAGCGACACACACACACACACATAACATTTTATGGGCTGCTGTGTCAAATAGAGAATATGTGATATGCAAACACACACACACACACACACACACACACACACACACACACACACACACACACACACACACACACACACACACACACACACAGCCAGTCGTTTATCTTGGAAAGCAGTGAAGGGAAAACAAGGAAGGGGAAAAAAGAGAGGAGGTGTTTTACAGTTCAGAATCCTCCATTTGTTGTGTCTCCGTCTGAATGTGTATTTATTCACCACTGTGATTCATATAATTGACAGTTAAAATTGGTAATTGCCTTTAATTAGTCTCAAAACGCACTCACGTAAAAACCAGAACACAGACGAGTATCCACATTATTTTGTAGTCCACCTGTTTTGGTCCACGTGTAGTTTAAGACGGTGGCCAAACTTGGACCAAACCATCTAATTCCTATTATTTTATACTTCTGTAATGTAATGTAATGTATACTTCGATTTATAATTCCTTATTCCCCACACTTTCAGTCAAAACTGAATATATACTTGAAGACACATTTCTAATGAAGCTCCTTCTTGTCTTGTCTTTACTGAGAGGCAATGGTATGTTTGTATTGCGCTGCCGGACAGCTCACCTTCTTGAGTTGGTTCTCTAGTTTGACACACTCCTCTCTCTTCTGCTCCAGGTTGATCTCCAGACTCTTCAGCCTGTTGTCCTTCTTCAGAGTGGAGGAAGCCAGAGAGGAAGCCTTCTCCTTCAGATCCAGCACTGAGGTCTGAAAGGAAATAAAAGATAACAGAGACAGAGAGTGATAAGGAAGGAAGCCAACACATTACATCTAAGTGCTAGACACTGAGCAGCTCTACTGAACTTGGGGTGTTGTTTAGACCATGTGTGATCATCTGACTGCTCCTGTCTCGTCCCTTTTTGTTGTTGTTGTAGAAATAGACTCCCAGATCTCAGCAAATAACTTGATGAGTACAATGCTATGGCTAATATTACAAATATTCAAGGTGTATGCAACTTGACTGATCCTTTAGGGCCTCCCTATACTTTTGGGATTGTCTCTGCCCCTTGTTCTTCAAAACATTTTCCCATGACCTGTCTCTTTTCTCACTCTTCCAGCTAAATCCCTCCATCCGTGAAGACTCTTTCTCCCTCTCTTTGTGGTCTTTTCCTCTTTTGGTAGGGCCAGTCGAACAAGAAACCGACGGACCAGAAGGGGAGACACTCAGACATGTAATTTTACCCTTGACTGACAATACCAACTCCAGACTACAGATCATCATGTTTGACTGGGCTTTGGTTAGAGAAACCTTGCTGCTAGCTCTGATTATATTTAGGTACATATATAGATACAGTATATTGCTGTTGTCAGACAAACCCCACATCTGTGTTTAGCAGAGTAGAGAGGAATGCCGGTTTTCTCCTTGAGTTTTCCCATGTATACCTCAAATTATAAAATGGGCGATAACAGGTTTTATGACCCCACAATTTCTTAAATTACTGAAGAGCCAACGTCAAAAAAAGGTAAAGTATTTTGGGTTTCTACTTGGAAATGCTTTAATATTCAAAAAACTCTTTTCTCGTGCTGTCTTTCTGAATATATCTCTATTCACCCCCCGAATACTTGCTGTGTGCATTTCTCTCTGGATAAAGCATGTTGACACTTTCACAGTATTTATATAGCGTCTAAACCTGCCTTAAAACTATCAAAGACATGGAAATCTCACTTCCTACTATATTGGACCTATGAAGGAATATTTCTGAAAGTAACCTAAATATGAAGCTGGAGACAGCAGGCAGTTAGCTTAGCTTAGCATAAAGACTGGAAGCAGGGGGAAACAGCCTCTGGGGGACTCTTGCCATGTCAAAAAAAAACTTCGTAAATTTGGACCCCCTGCTGGCTCTTGCTTCAAATTAAGCGACCAAACATGACAATGGTATCAATCTTCTCATCTACTTCTCCACAAGAAAGCTAATTAAGTTTACCTCCCAAAATGTGAGACTATTTCTTTAAGACTTAGAAGATAAAATGCAACTAAAAGCACATTTTCAGTTTTGTGATTTTACAACTAAGCTGTTGTGTGTGTGTCTTTACATGAAACTTGTGTGTGTGTTCACAGGTGTGCTTTGAAACATAAACTTGTGTCGGGACATAAGCATTCATTGTTCCCCACTGGTACTGAACAAAGTGGAGCGTTAAATGTAACAATGCTAATGCATCAGAGTATGTATTTCCTTCCTCGCTTTGACTAAAGATTCATAATGTTGTAATCAGCGAAAAAAATACATTCAGGCCTTCCTGAAGTGGTTAATTGTAACTGTCTAACCTCTGAAGGATGACAAAAGCAAAGCCAGTGCTTAAAACTGCTATGTCATCCTGCCTCTCCCTCTGTGTTTTTGCTGTGGCGTTTTCCATGAATCAAAAAAGATCCAAGCCAGAAGAATCAAGCTCAAATCACTGTTTTCATTGGTTGTGAAGCATGTTGTTGTCAAGGAAATGTGACTGTTTTATCATTGTTGTCCTTCAGCACGAGGACCTTGGGAGGATCTGAGGTCTGTTCTACAGTGATAGATCAATCACGTTTCCTTGGCAGGAACATAAAGAGTGTGTTTTTCTGAGCACAGATATGCTCGAGCATGTCTCCATGTGTCTGTCTTCTACCTCGCGGTCAGCCAGGTCAGCCTGCAGATGGGAGACTTTCTCCCTCAACTCCTTCAACTCCTTCTTGCTGGACTCCATCTCGTCCCCCTTTTCTCTCTCCTCCCTCTCCCGCTGCTCCTTCAACCGCTCGATGATCCGCTCCTGGGCGTCAAGAAGGAGGAGGAGGATGGAAGTTAGAAGAATAGAGAACAAAAAAAGAGTCAAGGGAGGGAAGGAGGAGGCGAGGGAGAATGGTAGTCAACGCTCCAAAAGTTATTCACAGTCACTCAATATCAAGTTTCTATACTAATAACATTCGCATTAAACTTTATGTACATGGCAGCTTTGACAGGATCTAACAGCCAACAGTGATTCGAGACACGTAATACATTCTGGCACCAGATGTAATATTCACAACCACTAAAACACTATTGACACTCTCCAGCTAAGGAACAACGCAGCGGCCAGTTCATGCTAAAGTATTAAAGTTCACACACACACAAAAGCAGCACATAAAGCGTATAAAGTGTTACCTGTCTGTGCTGTGTTTGTAATGTGTGTGTGTGTGTGTGTGTGTGTGTGTGTGTGTGTGTGTGTGTGTGTGTGTGTGTGTGTGTGTGTGTTAGTGTACCATACATCTATCTTCATGAGTACCAATTTAAGGTTTCAGCAACTAGAGTGAAATTTTGTGAGGATATTTATATATTTTTCTTCACTTTTCAGATTATTTGTATTATCAGCAATTCATTTCCTTAATTAATGGATTTATCGGTTTGCCTATAAATGAATGTATGCACCTATCAGGGTGCATTCATTAACACCTGGTATTTGAGAGGCTGGTACCAGTGAATGTTTGACTGAATTGACTTTTTAACGATTCAAAGATTATCAAAATAGTTATTATTTAATATATTTGTTTTACTAATTAACTAAATAAGTAATTTTAATTCTATTTAAAATGAAGTTTAGGTTAAGATTGAGAAAAGGGAAGACTTAGGGATGTAGTTTTTAAGGTTAACATTTGGGTTAGGGGCTAGTAAGCGCCTTTTCGTCAATGAGGGTCCTCACAAGTATAGATATACAAACAGGCGATTGTGTATATTATATAACAAGGTCACCAATACTGTTCTCAAAAACAAAACCACTGGGATTAAACAAAGCATGACACACGGTAAAAAACCCTAAAGTTAACTTGTTTCTGTTCTGCTTTGAAACATAAAACAGCAGAGAGCAAGTAACAGATAAAAGCAGCAATAACATAAAGAAACTGGATGGGGATGGAAAGATGGAAAAATAGAAGGGAAGAAAGGAAAGATATCCAAAAGCACCAAAACAATGAAAATGGAGGAAGAAAAGCCTGTGAAAGTCGTTTGAGTCAAGTGAGCGTCGTCGACCACCTCCTCCTGCCAACACTCACACATCTTGCTGACACCCTGGATATTAGTCACAGGACAATTAATAGCCCCGTCTCCTGTGTGTGTGTGTGTGTGTGTGTGTGTGTGTGTGTGTGTGTGTGTGTGTGTGTGTGTGTGTGTGTGTGTGTGTGTGTGTGTGTGTGTGTGCGAAAGAGACGGAGTCGGTAACACAATCGCGCATTACATTACAAAAATATATTCTCATCAAACACTTTACAGCGGTCTGCTAGTGTAAGCGTCACTGGTTGGTTTCCCAGAATCAGGGTTCGAGTCCTGGGTGCAGAATAACAGATCATCAAACCGGCGGTGGAGGGTTCAGTTCCCATGCTCAGGTGTTTTTCGGGGCTGTTTAACGGCTGTGACACCTGGATGTTTACACGCAGACGGTGACAGTGTGGTTGTTGGTTCTAATCCCACTGGTTTAAGCCAAGGGACCACGTATTGGATTCTTAACCTTTAACGAATGCAGGCTATGCATGATTAAATAATGAAACAGCCAGTGTGATTATTGGTTCGTTTCCATTTGGTCACTGTGTGGGTGGCCGGCTGTTTTGCTCATAGTGGTTTCATTATTAATGTAACCTTGCTCTGGAGTTGACCTGAGGTTGACCAGCGATATGTGTGTGTGTGTGTGTGTGTGTGTGTTAACTTGTTCATCTATCTTTGTGAGGACCGATTTGAGTTTCAGACCTACA